>NC_062568.1:214269564-214552064 GCF_022837055.1 Prionailurus viverrinus | reverse complement strand
AACGCTGACTCGAAGTGGCACATGTACTCCAATGTTTAAAGCAGCATTATCAACAATAGCTAAATTGTGCAAAGAGCCCAAATGACCATTGACAGATGAATGGATAAAGAAGATATGGTATATTCATACAATGGACTATTACTTGGCGATCAAAAAGAATGAAATCTCGCTATTTGCAGCAACGTGGATGGAACCGGACTTTATTATGCTAAGCAAAATATGTCAGAGAAAGACACACATCCTATGATTTCTCTCATCTGTCGAATTTAATAAAACTGATGAACATAGTGAAAGGAAAGCAAAAATAAGGTACAAACAGAGAGGGAGTCAAATGATAAGAGACTGTTAAATAGGGAGAAGAAGCTCAGGGTTCCTGGAGGGTTACTGAATGGGGGTATGGGCTAAATGGGTGATGGGCATTGGGGGCGGCCCTTGGGATGAGTATTGGGTATATTTTGTACTTGATGGATCACTAAATTCTACTGCTGAAACTGTATTCCTTTATAAGGTAACTAACTTGGGCTCAAATTTTAAAAAGAAGAAATATTAAAAATAAGTAAAGAAATGTACCACCAGTCAAAAGAAAAGAATATTTAAATCGGGCTCTTGAGTGGAAATGAAAGACTAAAAGTGTTACAGACAAGAAAACATCAGGAAACAATGACAAAACAACTAGTAGAATGGGACTAAATATATGCCTATCAATAATCACTCTGAATATAAATGGACTAAATGCTCCAATCAAAAGACATTGGATAGGGCGTCAGAATGGACAAAACAAACAAACAAACAAACAAAAAACAATGTCTATCTAGACGTTGCCTACGAAGTCTTATTTGGACTTAAGTCATGTGCAGATTTAAAGTGAGGGAATGAAGAAACATTTATCATGCCAATAATGTCAAAAGAAAGCCAGTAGCAATACTTATATCAGGCAAAATAAACTTTAAAACCGAGACTCTATTTTGGTACCCTTTGGGTAAATACCTAATAGTGACATTGCACGCACCCAATATTTATAGCAGAATTATCAACAGTAGCCAAACTATGGAGAAAGCCCAAGTATCCATCAACTGATGAAGGTATAAAGAAGTTGTGGTGTGTGTGTGTGTGTGTGTGTGTGTGTGTGTGTGTGTGTGTATACGCATGTATATGCATATGTACATATGTGTATGTTCATATATACATACATACGTATATACAATGAAATATAACTCAGCTTCAAGAAGAATGAAATCTTGCCATTTGCAACAATGTGGATGGAGCTCGAATGTATTATGCTAAATGAAATATGTCAATCAGAGAAAGACAAATATATGATTTCACTCATGTGGAATTTAAGAAACAAAACACATGAAAACTAGGGAAGGGGGCAGGAAAAGAGAAGTGTGGTAACAAACCACATGAGTCTCTTAACGTTAGAGAAAAAAAAAGTGAAGGTTGATGGAGGGAGATGGGTCAGCACTGGGCTAGATGGAGGACGAGTATTAAGGAGAGCACTTGTTGTGATGAGCACTGGGTGTTGTATGTAAAGGATGAATCACCGAATTCTACTCCTGAATCTGAGAATGCACTGTATGTCAACTAAGACTTAAATTAAAATAAATAAATAAATAAATAAATAAATAAATAAATAAAGCTATAACAAGAGATGAAGACAGACATGATCTCATACTAAAGGGGACAGCCAAACAATATCCAATGATTGTAAATTTTGATGCACCCAACATGCGATCACCAAGTATATAAAACATTTAACAACAACTATAAAGGAACTCATCTATAATAATATAACGATAGTAGAGGACTTTAACGCATCACTCACATCAATGGACACAACCTGTAAACAGAAAATCAACAAGGAAACAATGGCTTGGAATGACACACTGGACCAGATGGGTTTAACAGATATATTCAGAACACTCCATACTAGAATGGCAGAGTACACATTCTTTTCAAGCGCACATAGGCCATTCTCCAGAATAGATCACATTCTAGGTCACAAATCAGGCCTCAAGAGGTACCCAAAGACAGAGATCAGACCAAGCATCTTTTCTGACCACAAAGCTAGGAAACTTGAAGTCAACCACAAAAAGGGGGGTGGGAAGGCCACAAATAAAGGTAGGTTAAATAACATGCTACTAAATGAATGGGTCAAACAGGAAATCGATGAGAAAATACACTGAAACAAATGAAAATGAAAATGAAAATGCACTTGTAAAACCCTTTGGAATGCAGCAAAAGCAGTCTATGATGGAAGTATATAGCAATACAAGCCTACCTTAAAGAGCAAGAAAAATCTCAAACAATCCTAACTTACAACTAAAAGAATGAGAAAAAGAACAGCAGAAGGAAGGAAATAATAGAGATTAAGGCAGAAATAAGGAATATAGAAACCAAAAAGACACTAGACCAAATCAATGAAACCAGGGGCTGGTTCTTTGAAAGCAGTAATCAACTTGAAAACCTCCTAGGCAGACTTTTCACAAAGATGACAGAAAGGACTCAAATAAATAATATCACAAATAAGAAAGGAGAAATAACAGTCAACACCACAAAAATACAATTAGAAGATAATATTATGAAAAACTATATGCAACAAATTGGACACTCTGAGAAAAATGGACAAATTCCTAGAAACACACAAACTACCAAAACTGGTACAGGAAGATATCTAAAATCTGAAAACAGAAAGATACCACATCAGTAATTTAAAAAATCTCCCCCCAACAAAGAGTTCAGGGCCAGATGGCTTCATTGCGGAATTCTACCATACATTTAAGGAAGAGGTAATATGTATTCTCCTCGAATTATTACAAAAAATAAAAAAGAAGGAAAACTTACAAATTCATCGTATGAGGCCATCATTACCGTGATACCAAAACCAGATGAAGCCTTCACTAAAACCAAGAACTGCAGCGGTGCCTGTGTGGCTCAGTCGGTTTACTGTCCAGCTCTTAATTTTGGATTAGGACATTATCTTGTGGTGCGTGGGTTCGAGTCCCACGTTGGACCCTGCCATGACAGTGTGGAGCATGGCCAGGATTCTCTCTCTCCCTGTCTCTCTGCCCCTCCCTCACTTTTATGTACTCTATCTAAGGAAAGAAATAAACATTTTTAAAAATGTTAAAAAAAATTTTAAATAAAACTGCAGACCAATAGCCTGATGACTATGTATGCCAAAATTCTCATTAAAATACCTTCAAATTAAAGTCAACAATACATTAATAGAATCATTTACCATAATCAAGTGGGATATATCCCTGGGCTGCAAGGGTGGTTCCACATTGACAGATCAATCAACATAATGCACCACAGTAATAGAAGAAAGGATAAGAACAATATGATGCTTTCAACAGATGCAAGAAAACCATTTGACAAAATGTCACATCCATTCATGACAAAAACCCTCAGCAAAGTACATTGAGACTCAACCTACCTGCACATAATAAAGGTCATCTAGGAAAAACCCACAGCTAATCTCATCCTCAATGGGGAAAAATTGAAAGTTTTTCCTCCAAGGTCAGGGACAAGACAAGGATGACCCCTCTCACCACTGTTATTCACATAGTACGGGAAATCCTAGCCACAGCAATCAGACAACAAAAAGAAATAAGAGGCATCCAAATCAGCAAGGAAGAGGTAGCACTTTCTCTATTTGGAACTGACATGATATGCTCTAAAAAAAAAAACATGAAAGACTCCCTTAAAAATTGCTAGAATTGATATATGAATTCGACAAGTCACAATATACAGAAATCAATGTACATAAATGTATTGCATTTCTATACACGAATCATGAATTAACAGAGAGAGAAAGTAAGGGATCAATCCCATTGACAGGTTCACAAATACCACAAGATACCAGGAATATACCTAACCAAAGAGGTGAAAGACCTGTACTCTAAAGGTTATGAAACACTGATGAAAGAAATGGAAGAGGACACAAAGAAATGGAAATACATTTCATGTTCATGGATGGCAAGAACAAAATACTGTTAAAATGTCTACTCCTCAAAACAATCTACACATGTAATGAAATCCCTATCACACTAACAAAAACATTTGTCACAGAACTAGAACAAATAATCTCAAATTTTGTATTGAATGACAAAAGTCCCCAAACAGCCAAAACAAACTTGAAGAAGAAAGCAAAGCTGGAGACATCACAATTCCAGACTTTAGGTTATATTACAAAGCTGTACTGATCATAACAGTATGGTACTGGCAAAACAACAACAACAACAACAACAACAAAACACAGAGGCATAGATCAATAGAATGGAAACCCAGAAATGAACTCACACCTATATGGTCAATTAATTCTCAACAAAGCCGGAAAGAATATCCAATGGAAAAAAAAAGATAGTCTTGGGACACATGGGTGGCTTAGTCAACAAAGCGTGTGATTGTGGATTCAGCTCAGGTCATGATCTCAGGGCAGTGCAGAGCATGTGTGGGATCCTCTCTCTCCATTCTCTCTGCCCCTCTTCTGCATGCTCTCTCTCTCTCAAAAATAAATACATAAACTTAAAGAAAGTCTCCTCAACAAATGGTTTTGGAAAAACTGTACAGCAATCTGCAAAACAAAACAAAAACAACAATGGACCACTTTCTTACAACATACATAAAAATAAATCCAACATGGATAAAGACCTATGTGTGAAACCTGAAACCATAAAAATCCCAGAGGATAACACAGGTAGTATCTTATTTGACATTGCCTGTACAAACGTCTTTGTAGATATATCTCCTGAGGCAAGGGAAACACAAGCAAAAATAATGGGACTTCATAAAAATAAAAAGCTTCCATCACCAAGGAAATAATCAGCAAAAGTAAAACACCTACAGAATGATATTTGCAAACGACATCAGATAAAGGGTTAGTATCCAAAATAAATAAAGTTATACAGCACCCAAAAAATGAGAAATCCAATTAAAAATGGGCAGAAGACACGAATGGACATTTTCCCAAGGAAGACATACACATGGCCAAGAGACAATGAAATGATGCTCAACAATACTGATCTTCAGGGAAATACAATTCAAAAGTACAATGAGATAACACATCACATCTGTCAGAATGACTAAAATCAATGAATGATGAAACAGCAGGTGTTGCCAAGGATGTGGAGAAAGAGGAAACCTCTCGCACTGTGGGGAGGAATGCAAACCGGTGCAGCCACTCTGGAAAACATCATGGAGATTCACCAAAAAAAAAAAACTGGAAATAGAACTACCTTATGATCCAGCAATTTCACTACAAGGTATTTCCACAAAGAATACAAAAATAATTCTTCAAAGAGATACATGTACCCTGATGTTTACAGCAGCATTTTCTACAACAGCCAAATTATGGAAACTGCCCAAGCATCCATCAACTGATGAATAAATTGAGATGTAGTATATGGAATGTAATATTATTTGGCCGTAAAAACATGAAATCTTGTCATTTGCCATGAGGTGGATAGAGCAAGAGAATGTTATGCTGGGTGAAATAAGCCTGTCAGAGAAACACAAATACCAGGTGATTTCATTAACCCATGGAAATGAAACAAAACAAAGGGTGGGGAGAAAGGAGGCAGTGACAAACAAACAGACTCTTAACTAGGAAACAAACTGAGGACTTCCACAGCGAGGTGGGGGAATGGGTGAAACAGCTGCTGGGGATTAAGAAGTGCACCTGGGATGAGCACTGGATGACGTGTGGAAGTGTTGCTCTATATTGTACACCTGAAACCAATATTACACTGTATCTTTACTCACTGGAATTTAAATTAAAAGGTAACATAAGGTTAATGACAGGTACCTACCAGGTTTTCTGTAGTTTTCAATCACTTCACTAGGTTGGAAAAATAACCATGAAATTTTTTAAAAAGCATGTATCATGTGGGGGAGAGTTTGTGCCCTTACCTTGGTCTCTGGTTCAAGCAGGACTCGGAAAGTGGGTCCCAGCTCATTCTTCTAGAAGGTCGTGAGACGAGCATTTCATGTATTCACGTCCTAACGGAATGCAGCTCCCGTGCTTCTGAATTTCTGTCAAGGTTTCTTCCAGGAAACAAGCCTGAATCTGAAACAAACCATTGACTGCATCTATGAGGTGATGTGGGATCCTGCAATCCACGAGTCCTTTAGTAAAATACATCTTGTTCAAATACTGTCCGGGAAGGGGAGGAATGAAACATGGGAACAGCCCAGAAAACGCAAAGGCCTGTGCAGCTCAGCAACCAGCTTGCCCAAGGAAGCCACCCAGCGCCCCCTCCTTAGTACTCAGTACAACAAGGCACTTCTCTCTGGCGACTCAGGAGATGCCAAGATGCTGCTAAGCTCCCAAGGTCTCCCCTGGGCGGGGGGGGGGGGGGGGGGGGGTGGCAGAACCTGCTGGAAATGCAGCTCTGCTCTCTGTACTGAGGCAGTGGCATAGGTCCTGAGTCTTCTGGGAGCAATAGAAGCCCTTCCTGCTCTGAGGTGCCCTGGTTCAGAAAAGCCGATGGTGCGCCCTCTGCTGGCCATCACTGCCTAGGCAGAGGAACCCACCCCTCCGGGTCTGTGGTGCTGGAGCTCTCTCTGCTGGCCACCATGGGAATTCCTTCAATGTTGAAGGCCCTGGTTGCTCAGCTGAGAGACCGAAGGTGCTCTGGGCAACTAGGCCTGTTCTCCACATTGGGAAGGGTTTTAGTGACAGGGCCTGGGACACAAAGAAATCTTTTCCTTCTCCTTTCTTGTGAGTGAAGAATGAAACCGAATTTATTGACATAATGACATATTTTGTAATGTTTTAAGCAATGTTCACAGAAAAATAGACTGCCAATTTACACATGCTGAACAAGAGGTAATTGTGTTTACCACCAAAATACTTAGGTTAGATAAAGAATGGACACCTTTGAGAGAGAGATACCAGCGTCCAGCTATGGAATGAATGAGTCCTAGGGATACAAGGGACAGCCAATGGAGTGGAGTCAATCCTGTAATAATACTGTTGCATGCTTTCACATGATAGCTACACTTGTGGTTAAGTACAACATAACATATAGAAATATGGAATGACTACAATTTATGCCTAAAACTAATACAACAAATGTGTGAACAATATTTCAATTAAAAAGACATCCTTTACACTATCTTTAATTTCTCCTTCTTTGCCAATAAACTATCATTCCTGGGGTGCTTGGGTGGCTTAGTCGGTTAAGCCTCCAACTTTGACTCAAGTCATGATCTTGCAGTCCATGAGTTTGAGCCACGCGTCAGGCTCTGTCCTGAGAGCTCAGAGCCTCGAGCCTGCCTCAGATTCGGTGTCTCCCACTCTCTCCCCCCTCCCCAGCTCGGGCTCCCTCAAAAAAAAAAAATGAAAAATGAAAAATCATTCCTCATTTAGAATCTGTGAAATTCCATTTATACCAGATTCTCTAACATGACCATCTTGATGTGGAGAGCTTATCTGAAAAGTCACTAATAATATCTTTGATGACACATATGTGACAAGGTCAGAATGCAACTTACAGGGAGCTACACCTCTGTTGTGAATTTACAGTGTGTATCCTTGGCTAATATTTCCAAGAAATGTGCTTTAGGGATACAGATGGATGAAATAATGTCCATCAGTCATATAGGTCAATTTCCTATAGGACCATTATGCCTTCAATTACTAATTGCCATCTCTTCAGAATTAAAAGAAAGCTGGGACAAGAAAATGTCTTTGAATTTGATGTAAGAGAAGACTATTGTGTTCCACTTACCTTCTGGAATCCTCAGATTGGTTGTGGACAGGAGGATAGCAACCCACGATTTTGATGCACACTGCTGGTCCCAGAGGGAGGATATGGACCTGATTGTCAAATATTTTTTTATCAATATCACTAGTCCACCTCTGTCAGGTCCAGACTGCAGGACCTGGGGGCAACACAATGCCTGATGCCTGGGTTCAGAACTTGAGGAAGGCCAGCTGGTGGGGGGAGGGGGGAAATCCAACAGGGCCTGGGGCAGTGAGGGAGATGGCCCTGGGACACCTCCCCACAGGGCAGGCTCTGGAGTTTACCTGCCAAAGAGCAGCACACTCTCCCTCAAGACATCCCTCTCCATGACAGAACATAAGGCTGAGCCTCACAATTCCAGAAGAAATGAAGGATACCCATCTTTTCAATTGCAATGGCCTCTGAAGAGCTTGGACCCAGGGATGTTGGAGTCTTGGGGTCATGGAACTCTGATCCCCATGATACAAGCCCTTTCTGCCCCAGCACTCAGAGCCACGTCATACATCCCCTCTCCCCTGGCCCATCTCACCCCATCCACATACCTGGACCAGGTCTCTACTTTCCTCCTTGTACTTCCTCTTTGTCTCTGTTTCTCTCTAAACACATCTCTCTCTGTTTCTTCCTTTCACTCTCTAGGGAGTGGTGTAACATACGGTGCTAAGCTTTATTCTTATACATGTGAATATCCAATTTTCCCAGCACCAGTTATTCAAGAGACTACTCTTCTCCACTGTGTATTCTTGACTCCCTTGTCAAATACTAGTTGACTATGCATGCATGGGTTTAGTTTGGGCTCTCAATTTCTGTTCATTGTCTTGTATGTGTGCTTATGCCAGCGACATAACTGAGTTCTTTGTGTTAGAATGAAGCTTGAAATCAAGAAGTGTGATGCGTCCTGTTTTGTTCTTTCTTGCGTTGGCTACTTGGGGTCTTTTTGTGGTTCCAAATAAATTTTAGGATATGATTTTCTAATTGCATAAGAATTGCATCGGAGTCTTGATAGAGATTGCGCTGAATCTCTAGATGGCTTTGGGTAGTATGGACATTGTATCTATATTAATTCCTCCGAAAGATGGACATGGGATGGCTTTTCACTGACTTGTGTGTTCTGTTTCTTTCATCCAAATTGAATATCTTCCATTTCTGCACACAGGTTTTATAGTTTTCTGTAGAGAGATCTTTCACCTCCTTGGCTAAATTTATTCCTATAAGTTTTATTGTTTTTGATGCTATTGTAAATGGGATTGTTTTCTTTACTTCTTCTTAGATAATTTGGTTAGTGTATAGGAATGCTACAGAATTTGATATGGTGACTTTCTAGTTTGGAACTTTACTGCGTTTCTTGATTAGATATTAACAGGATCTTTTACATTAAACTTTTTACTTCATTTATTTACCTTATTTAAAAAAACATGTTATGGGGCACCTGGGTGGCGCAGTCGGTTAAGCGTCCGACTTCAGCCAGGTCACGATCTCGCGGTCCGGGAGTTCGAGCCCCGCGTCGGGCTCTGGGCTGATGATGGCTCGGAGCCTGGAGCCTGTTTCCGATTCTGTGTCTCCCTCTCTCTCTGCCCCTCCCCCGTTCATGCTCTGTCTCTCTCTGTCCCAAAAATGAATAAACGTTGAAACAAAAAAAATTTTTTTAAATAAATAAATAAAAATAAAAAATAAAAAAACATGTTATTTGGGAATAGCTGACACACTATGTTACATTAGTTGCAAATGAACAACATAGTGATTGGACAAGTGTATACATTCTGCTACGCTAACACAGGTGTAGCTATCATCTGTCACCATGCATCCCTACTCCAGTACCATTCTCTATGTCCCCTATGCTATATCTTCTATCTGTGATTCATTCATTGCATAACCAGAAGCCTGCATCACCCAATCCCCTTCACATATCTAGGGCATCCTTGTCTTGTGCCTGATCTTAGTGGAAAATCTTTCACAATTTCACTACTGAGTATGATATTAGCTGTGGGCTTCACATACATGGCCTTTCTTATGTTGAGATATGTTCCTTCTACACTGAATTTTAAAGAGTTTTTTTAGCACAAATGGATACCGAATTTTCTCAGAACTCTTTTTCTGTGTCTATTGACATCATCACATGAGTTTTCTTTTTATTTTTTAAAATGTATTTATTTAGTTTAGTTAAAATGTATTTACGTATTTCTTTAGTATTTATTTTTTCAAGTTTTTATTTAAATTCCAGTTGGTTAACACACAGTGTAATGTTGGTTTCAGGTATAGAATCTGGTCATCCATCACTCACATACAATACCCCGTGATCCTCACTACTAGCGCCCTCCTTAACCCATCACCCATTTAACCCATCCCCCTGCCCACCTCCCTTCTAGTAACCCTCCATTTGCTCTTTATAGTTAAGAGTCTTGTTTCTGGTTGATTTTTCTTTCATTCAATTATGTGAGGGGTCACATTGATTGATTTGCATTTCCAAAACATCCTTCCTTTGCTGGGAAAAAACCCTTCATCACGGTCAATGATCCTTTTAATGTGCTGCTGAATTTGGTTTGCCTATACATTATTGGGAATTATTCATCTATATTCATCACAGGGATACTGTCCTATAGATTTCTGTTCAGGTAGTATCCTTTTCTGGCTTCCTACCAGGGTAATTCCAGTCTCAGGAAATGAATTTGGTGGTGTTCATTCCTTTTGAATCAGTGAGATGACTGCTGTTAGTTCTTCTACAAACGTTTGGTCAAATTCACCAGTGAATCCACCTGGTCCTGGGCTTTTCTTCCCTGGGAGAATTTCAATTACTTGCATTGGTTATCTTCAATTTACTTGCATTGGTTATCTTCATGTATTGATACAGTCTTCCTTCAATGGGTCTGTGCAAACCTTCTATTTCTTCCAAGATACAGTCTTGGTAGGTTGTGTGTTTCTAAGAACCTATCCATTTCTTCTAGGTAGGCGATTTGCTGACATCTAATTTGGCCATAGTCGCCTCTTTGTCTGCTTTATGTTTCTTTGGTATAAGGCATAATGTCTCCTCTTTTATTTATAATTCTTTTGAATTGGGTCCTCTCTCTGTCTTAGCATAGTCTATGTATAGTCTTGACAATTTTGTTTCACTCTTCTGAAAACCCACTGTTGGTCTTCTTCATATTTTCTATTGACTTCATGGTCTCAGTTTCATTGGTTTGCACTCTCATATGGATTACTTTCTCCCTTTTGAGAACATTGGACATAGATTGTTGGTTTTTTTCTAGTTCTTTGAAGTTAAAGGTAGGTTGTTCATTGGAGTCCCAAATCTATCCTCCACGTGTGCAAATCCAGTGACTCATCAGAGAACCTTCAATAGGTCTTTTCTGTCCTATTTCTCATTCTCAGAACTCTGAGAAATAGAACCAGAAAATTTATTTGAAGACACAATAGATGAAAACTTCCCTAATGCAGGGAAGGAGACAGATCCAGAAGCAGGAGGCACAAAGAACCCCAATATATTCAACAAAGCAGATCCACACCAAGTCATATAGTAATTAAAACGCAAAATGTCGTGATAAAGAAAAATTTTCACAGCAGAAAAACAAAAGATGACATTTACCTACAAGGGAAACCCCATAAGGTTATCACTGGATGTTTTTCAGAAGAAACTTTGAAACTGTAAGTGACCAGCATGGTATGGTAAAGGTGCTGAATGGAAAACATCTGCAGCCAAAGAGAGTCTATCCAGCAAACTATCATGCAGATGGAAGGAGAGATCAAGAGGTTCCCAAATAAATACTAAGCGAGTTCACAACCAAGAAACCACCCCTGCAAGAAATGTTAAAGGGGACTCTTTAAGTGGAAAAGAAACACCTGAGGTGACAATATTAAAGTGTGAAACGCAAAAGCAGTAAAAATGAGTATATCTGTAAAACATCAGTCAAGGTATTCACGATATGAAAGGTTTTGAAATAGGAACACTACATTGCTACAACACGGGGGAGAGAGGAGTAAAGAACTGGTTCAAACTTAAACAACTATCAACTTAATATACACTTCTATATGGAGAAGTGGTTAGGTACAAATCTAATAATAACCACAAACCAAACACCACAAATACATATGCAGAGTATAAAGACAAGCAATTTCAACTGTGAAATTGTGATGAAACCCAGCAAACCAAAAAAGAGAAAGAGAAGAAAGGATCAGAAAAATTCAGAAACAACCAACATCAAGTAATAATAGGACAAGTACATGTCTATCAATTACTTTGAATGGTAACAGAATAAATGCTTAAATCAAAGGCACTGGGTGACAGATAGGGGCAACTGGATGGCTCAATCGCTTGAGATTTCAACTCTTGATTTCGGCTCAGGCTATGATCCCAGGATCATGGGATTGAGCCCCAATTGGGCTCTGCACTGAGCATGGAATTTGGTGAGGATTCATTCTCATTCTCATTCTCTCTCTCCCTCTCTCTCTCTCTTTGTCTCTCTCTTCCCCCATTCCCCCCACCCTGCCCTCCCACGCCTGTGCTCTCTCTCTTCATAAAAAAAGGCACTGGGTGATAGAATGAATACAATATAGGACCCATCTATTTTCTACCTACAAAAGACTAGTTATAGAACTAAAGTATCAAAAGAAAACTGAAGTAGCCATACCTATATCAGACAAAATAGACTTAAAAATAAAATTGTAACAAGAGACAAAGAAGGACACTATACTAATAAAAGGTACCATCCAACAAAAAGATAGAACAATTGTAAACATATATGCGTTCAACCTGAGAGCATCCAAATACACAAAACAGTCCAAAACTAAATAATTGATAGCCATACAATCATAGTAGAGCACTTTAACAACCCAGTGACATCAATGGAGAGATCATTCCATCAGAAAATCAACAAGGAAGTAGTGACTGAATGATAGAGTAGACCAGATGGACTTAACCGATATATTTTAAACATTCCATCCTAAAACAGCACAATACACATTCTTTTCACGTGCACATGGAACATTTCCACACTCGATAAAATATTAGATCATAAAAGAAGCCAAAACAAAATCAAACCAATCGACATCATACCATGTGTCTTTTCAGACCACAATGCTATGAAAGTAGAGGTCTACAACAAGAAAAAACATCTGGAAAAGGCACAAAAACATGGAAGTTAAATAACATGCTACTAAACAATCAATGGCACTACCAAGAAATCAAAGACAAAATCCAAAATGACATGGAAACAAATGAAAATGAAAACACAACAACCCAAACTCCTGTAAAGCAGGAAAACTGGTTCTAACAGAGAAGTTTATAGCAATACAGGACTGCCTCAGGAAAAAAAAAAAAAAAAAAACCTGATGTAAACCCCATAACCTTATAACTGTAAAAGCTAGACAAAGGACAACAAACAAAACCCACAAAAAGTAGAATGAAGAAAATAATTAAAATCAGAGGAGAAATATGATATAGAGATTAAATCTATGCACACCATGCACTAAAATAGGATGAGGCAGTATGTAAAATCGTACCATACCGAGTGAGGGCAGGGTGAGGGTGTGAAACACTCCAGAGCCAGGCTGGAATGGGGTGAGGGCAGAACAACCTCCAGTGCAGAGACACAGAGGCGATAGCATGAACACAATCCCTCCCAGATGCAGGATGGTATCCACAAATGAACATACTTACGCTCCAAGTGGGGGTGCAATCATGACCTACTTCTTGCCCTAGCCCTAACACTAACACTAACCCAATCCCAACACCTAAACCTAACGGCTAACCCTGACCATAACGTTCATACTAAACCCTGCCCAAATCCCTAAGCCTAAACCCTACCCTAACCTAACTGAACCATAAAAGTAAACATAACCCAAACTAACCTTAACATTGACCCTAACCCTCTAACACTAACCCTATAACTCTAACCCTAAGACCCTAACACTAATGTTCTAACTCCACCCGATAACCCTAAAACTATAAAACCTAAAATTAACCTTAACCCTAAACATAAAACTCTAACACTAACCCTACGCTAAGCCCTAATCCAATCCCCAATCCATAACCCTAGCCCAAGTGCTAGACCTAGACCTCACCTGAACTTTAAACCTAATGCAAACCCTAAAATTAATGCTAACACCTAACCCTAACCCTACCATCTAACGATACCCCTAACTCTCAAACCCAAACCATAAGCCTAACCTAACACCCAAACCTAACTCTAACTACAAACCCTAACCCCTAAACATAACCCTAAACACTAACCATAACCCTAAACCCAACTCTAATGCATAAACCTAACTCTCACCCCTGACACTAACCCCTAACATCAACCCTAACTGTAACCCTAACCCCTAACACCAAACCCAATCCCAAACCCTAACCCAACGCACACGAAACACAGGAATGGTGTCACATCGGCACTGGTGAAGTCCCTGGACAGAACATTAACCCTAATTAAGGATCTCTCTGGATGGGGACCCAGTTCCTATCTCTGAGAACACCACAAAGGGCCCAAAGTGGTGCAGGATTACTTGGCACGGAACATGGAACATCATCATGACATTTCCAATGTCCGCATGGAGCTGCACAAGGGGGTTGATGAGGCCCAACTGAAGATGGCACACACACGAGGCTGGCCCTGGCACACAAAGACTAAGCCTGAACAGCCCACTCCGATGAGGCCCACACTCAATCCTCTGGGGAGACCACTACCCTGCTGGAGTTTCAGCGCTTGGAGCGTCCTGGGACCTAATCCTAAACTTACTCTGACACTCACATACCGCTCAAACTAAACCTCACCCCAACTCTAAACTTAACCCTGCACATGACCCGCACCTGTGCATGGACCCTCATTCAGCCCTCCAGGGTGATTATGGCATTAGTGTCGCTTTGGCCCTGGCAACATCCCTGGACCGAACCTTAACCTTGGCTAAAGCTTTCTCCTTATGGGGACCCAATTCCTAAGTCTGAGGACATGACGGACATGGGGTGCAGAAGCAGAGGAGGATTACTCAGCATGGAACCTGGAACATCACCATGTCATTTCCAAAGACCAGAAGGAGCTCCACAGGGGACTTCTTGAGGCCTAACCAAGGAGTGGCCCTAGCACCCAAAACTCATCCTGACTGGGACCCTCCTTAGACCCTTCTACTCAGCCCTGCAGGGAGACAACTGCCCTACTGGGGTATAGTGCCAGGAGACTTCTGTGACCAAGCCCTAATCTTAACGGTGACCCACAGTATACACGTGAGCCTAAACCTCACCTCATCTTTAACACTCACCCTACACCTGATTGGCACCATGCATGTGCCCTCACATCATCGATACAGGGAGATCACAGGACTGGTGTCACTTCAGCCCTGGAGAGTTACCTGGCCCAAACCCTAACCATAGCTAAAGCTTTCTCCACATGGGGACCGAATTCCACAGTCTGACAACAGCACTCACAAGGGGTTGAGAAGCGGTGCAGGATAATTCTGTGTGAAACGTGGAGCATCACCACATCATTTCCAAAGCACGGCTTCCAATGAACAGGAGGATTCCTGAGGCCTACCGAACAGTGCGGATATAGATGTCTGGCCTTGGAGCTCAAAGACTAATGCTGACCGGTACCCTCCCTTCAGCACTCCAGTCAGCCCTTAGGGAAACAACTGCACTGCTGTAGGTTCAGGGCCTAAAACCTCCTGGGAACTAATCTTAATTCAAAACAGAACTGAAACCCTAACCCTAAACCTGAACCTAACACTATCTCTCACACTAACTACACCAGACCCACACCCGCCCATGTGCCATGACTTCAGCCCTCCATGGAATTCACAACACTGGGGTCGCTTCAGCCCTGGCGACATCCCTGGACCAAACCCTAACCCTAGCTAAGGCTCTCTCCCCATGGCCCCAATTCCAAAGTGTGACAAAGCACACACACAGGTTAGAGCATCGGTGCAGAAATACTCGGCATGGAACGTGCAACATCACCATGTCATTTCCAAAGCGCGAATGCAGCTGCACGGGAGGATTCCTGAGGCCAACCCAAAGGGTGGCCCACACATTTCTCTGGCCTTGGAACCTGAAGACTAATCCTGACCGGCACCATCACTTGTGCCCCCAAATCAGCCCTTCGTGGAGACAACTGCACTGCTGTGGGTTCAGCGCCTTGAGCCTCCTGGGACCTAACCCTAACCCTAACCAGAACCGTCAACCAAAACCTAACCCTATCTCGAACCCTCACCATACACTTGAGCTGCCCCATCGCATGGGCCCTCACTTCAGCCCTCGAGAGAGATCACAAGACTGGAGTCGCTTTGGCCCTGGCAATGTCCCTGGACCGAAACCTAACCCTAGCTAAGGCTCTCTCCCCATGGGGACCCAATACCAAAGTCTGACAACACCACACACCTGGGGGCCAGAAGCGGTGCAGGATCACTCGGCGTAGAACCTGGACCATCACCAGGTCCTTTCGAGGCCGGGCAGCAGGTGCCCAAGAGGATTACTAAAGCCTACACGACTAGTGTACCATACAGTTGCCTGGCCTTGGAACCCAAAGACTAATCCTGACAGGCACCATCACTTGTGCCCCCAAATCAGCCCTTCGGGGAGACAACTGCTCTGCTGTGGGTTCAGTGCCTGGAGCCTGCTGGGACCTAACCCTAACCCTAACCAGAACCCTCAACCGAAACCTAACCTGATTTCGAACTCTAACCCGCACTGTGGCATGGGCCCTCTCTTTACCCCTCGAGGGAGATCACGAGACTGGAGTCGCTTCAGCCCTGGAGATGTCCCTGGACCGAACCCTAACTCTAGCTAAAGATATATCCCCATAGGGACCAATTACCAAAATTTGATGACACCACGTGCCTGGGGAATGGAAGCAGTGCAGGATCACTCAGCATAGAACCTGGAACATCACCATGTCGTTTCCAAGGCCCAGCTGCAGCTGCCCAGGAGGATTCCTGAGGCCTACCCGACCTGTGACCCATAGACTTGGTTGGCCTTGGAACCAAAGACTAATCCTGTCTGGCACCCTCCCTTGTGCCCCCAATTCAGCCCTTCAGGGAGACAACTGCAGTGCTGTGGGTTCAGCGCCTGGAGCCTCCTGGGACCTAACACTAACACTAACCCGAACCCTCAACCGAAACCTAACCCTATCACAAACCCTAACCCTACACTTGACCCGCACTGTCTCATGGGTCGTCGCTTCAGCCATCAAGGGAGATTATGAGACTCCAGTCGTTCCCGCCCTGGTGACTTCCATCGGCCGAATCCCAACCCTAGCTAGGGTTGTCTCCCCATGGGGACCCAATACCAAAGTCTGACAAAACCCCCTGCCTGGGGTCCAGAAGCAGTGCAGGATCACTAGGCATAGAACCTGGAACATCACTATGCCCTTTTGAAGACAGGGCTGCAGCTGCCTGAGAGGATTCCTGAGGCCTACCCAACCAGTGGCCCATACGTTGTCTAGCCTTCAAACCAAAGACTAACCCTGACCAGCACCAACCCTTTTGCCCTCAACTCTGACCTTCAGGAAAAAACTGCACTACTGTGGGTTCAGCGCCTGGAGCCTCCTGAGACCTAACCCTAACCCTCACCCTAACCCTAACCCTACTCAGCCTTTGTGTTGCGTGTCAAATAGCCATCCTAAACTTAACATATCCAAACCTCAGTTCTTGATGCTTCCTAACAGCCGGCCTTTCCCAGTCTTTCTGCACTCAGGAAATTATGCCATCGCCTTCCTGGTTGTTCAGGCCAAAACTCTTCCTTGTCACACTCTTCATCCAACTCTTTAGCACAATGTGTGGGTTCCACCTGAAAACCGACTCCGGAAGGTGACTACTTCTCATGAGCCCCACTGCTACTGTTCCCGGTAGGAGAGTCTGCATTATGTGAATGGAGGGCTTAGTTCTTGGATCCCCCGTGGAAGGTTTACATGAGGACCCATGTTCAAATAAAGATAGCCAGAAGGAAGGTAGCAAGCACAGCGCAGTTTATTAAGGACACTACACTCTCAAAAAGGAGAGTGAGCCTGGAGGTAGTAGCAACCGCACTGGGGTCAAGGGTGTCTTTTCTTTTTATGTTTGCTAAACAGCTAGGGTGGTCTCTGACTGAGGTTGTTTCCAGTCACCTAAGGGATTCTTCTTACCGGTTGAGAGAGGGAGTTTTGGGCCCTACAAAGTACTGTCAGGGCCATCTTCCCCCATGGGGGAGGTTGAAACCACAATGTAAATATATTATAATGAAGCTATAGGTTACCCTGGGGCAGAGGTTGAAGAGGAGAGTGCGTGTTCTGCACCTGTGGCTCTTGGTCTGTCAGCCCCCCAAAGTTCAGGGTGTTGTGCCCTCAGGCTTCTAATGTGTCACCTACTTATCACTGCCTTTGCCTCCAGCTCATGTCTAACTAACTGCCTACTCTGTCACTACCACCTGGCCAAAACCACTATCACCTCTCACCTGCAGTGGCATTGATTACAATAATGAGAATTATTAAATTATGCATGGCTCTTTCTCTCTACTAGGCACTGCTTTTAATATTCCCCCTGCATTAACTCTGTAAAAAATAAAATTCAGCTGAGTAAATTGGAAGATCTAATTGACTTTATTAAACAATTTGTGAATCAGGCAGCATCCCATCTAGCAAGCAGAGAGGAGTTCCCTTGAGTTAGACATAGGAAAGGTTTTTGAAGACAGAGAGGGAGCAGGAAAAAAGGAAATTATTAGCAAACTATCCTTTATTTTAGGCAAGGTTACAGTCCTAAGGAGAACAAAAGGTGTCTATAAGAAAATTTCCTAATGCTGACCAGGAAATTCCCATGTTGACAGGTTAAAAGTGACATTCCTGGGGGCTTGAAACTGCAGTTAGGTTAGGTATTAAGTCTTGGTTAACCAACTTGGGACCTTAACCCAAGTGATGCCATCTGGGGCATGTGATTTTCTTTTTAACAACTTATGTGATCTTGACATCAACCCTATGAGGTAGATACTATTATTATACTTAGTTTTCAGATGAGGGCACTGAGTCAAAGAAGTGTTAACTGACTTGCCTGAGGTCACACCATGAGAAGACTTGTTAAATAACAAAAATTCAACAGGGTACATTTTAAAGATCTAGTTGGCTTTATTAAATGATTCATGAATGGGACTTCATCCTAGTTAGCAAACAGAGAGGATGTACGAAAGGGAAGGTTTTTATAGAAGGAACGTCAGACAAGAAAGTTATCAGCAAAAGGAATGGATTGTTTCATGCCACTTTCCCTTAGAGGGAAAAGCGAAGGTAATCTGCATCTTTCTTTGGAGGATAGAGAAGGCCCATGTGGCAGACTCAGGGGCCTTGACTGAACAATTCCTGACTGACCGGTGAAGACTACATTTCTGGGAGAGGTTGAAACTGCGGTTAGGTTAGGTATCCAGCCCCAGTTTGGTCTAAGTGACACCATTTGGGCCTGTGATTTTTTTTCTTTTTTTATGAGTTCTTTTATTACATTTATTTATTTTTGAGACACAGCACAAGTGAGGGAGGGGCAGAGAGAGAAGGAGACACAGAATCCAAAGCAGGCTCCAGGGTCTGAGCTGTCAGCACAGAGCCAGACGCGGGGCTCCAGCCCGGGAAGCGGGAGATCATGACCTGAGCCCAAGTCGGAAGCTTAACGGACTGAGCCACCCAGGCGCCCCTATGTGCTTTTCTTTCTTTAAAGGTTCCCTCTGCTCAAGCCTTGCCCCTCTATAGGCCTTTTTAAATACAATATAGGCCAGAGTCATACAGTTAAAACTGCATCCAGGGCAGGGACGTTTTCAGGGCTTCCTATACAGCCTAGTGTGCAGCTTGTGGTCAAACGCTATCGAATCAATGAACAAAATGCTGTGAGCGGGCCCTGCGTGGGGTGGTGTCCTCATAGAGGTGGGTGACACGTCAGCCAATAAAGTTGATGGACACAGTAAATGCTCCCACAACTAAAGGCGCATAAATAATGGGGCACGTGTGAGGGGCACTTGGCCCACCATGGGAGCGAGGGAGTCCAAAGACTTTCCTCACAACGAGGCGAAGAAGGCAGAAGAAGTGGGTACACCGCTGGAGAAAGCCGATCAGCCAAAAAGTACAGGCCCGTTTTGGTCGCCCAAGGCTGCGCACGAAAGCGGCGTGGACTACACTTCCCAGAAGGCTCAGCGCCACATCGGAAAGGGCACGAACGACGCAGGCGGCGCGGCGTCTTCTGGGACTTGTAGTCCAGGGACCTGCGTGTCTGCGCTGCTCCTGGGGCAAAGAAAGCGGGTTCGCCTCATCGGGTGGATCCCCCTGGCGTGCAGATGGTCTCAGAGATGGTCATTGGGATGGTGGAGGGGCCACGGGTTGCGGGAGAAGCGTCCAACAGACATTAATCGCGTTTCTGCTTTGCCTGGCGCTGTTCATCATAAATAACAGAGGAGAGCCCTGCCCCCCGGATGCTTGCACGGCCCAGAGGCAGAGGGACGAACGCGAAGGAAGAAAGAAGGCAGGCAGAGGGCGCTCCTCCGGGATGGGTAGCCCCTCCAGGCCGCCCTGCGGGAAGAGATGAGGCACCTGGCAGAGGGGGTGGAGGGGGCGGAGGGAGCGGAGGGGCGGGTGGGAGGGGGAAGGCTGAGAAGAGAGAGTCGCGCAGGGGAACCCTCGAGCTGATCTGCGGTCCCACCACGAGGTCAAGAACAGACTGCAGATGAGGCAATAGCAACGTGGCCCAGGGCGGTGGCGGTGGCGGTGGCGGTGGACAAAGAGGGGGTCAGATTCAGATAGAGGGGTGTAAAGTGTGACAAGAGAGGAGTTTGCAATAAGGCCAAAAGTTTGGCCTGAGTAGCATTCAATTCCAGAGTGTGAAGATGTGCAGAAACCTAGGGTTGAGAATGGGTTTTAGGCTGTATCTGAGTGCAAGTAGTTCTTTTCTTAGGGGTGGTATCCTAAGGGGGGGGGAGGGGGGAAGGGGGCGGGCAGGTAGGTTATCATTGTGGGAAACTAGACTCAGTCCTTTCAGAGACTTCATGGAGACCGTAGAACACAGCTCAGATTTGCACCCTGGCACGGATGGCTGAGAGTTTTTGTTCACTGACCCCCATCCATCTCTGGTAAGAGGCTGTTACCAGAGTATGAATTCTCTGGCACGTTGGACAAGAACATTCCTGAAACCACAGAAAGCCCTCAGTAGAGTTCAGGAGCTTGCAATAAAAAACTGTAGGTGCGGGCACCTGGGTGGCTCGGTTGGTTGAGCTTCTGACTTCGGCTGAGGTCATGATCTCACAGTTGGTGAGCATGAGCCCTGCCTCGGGCTCTCCACTCTCAGCAGGAGGCTGCTTCAGATCCTCTGTCTCCCTCTCTCTCTGCCCCTCCCCCCCAAAAACTAAATAAATAAATAAACATTAATTTTTTTTTTTTTAAAAAGGCTACAGGCGAGTGTGGAGGAAAGGTGGGAAAAGTGGGTGGGCTCTGACAGCATCAGCATCCATGAAGAGGTGTGAGCGTAGAGCTGGGCACGCAAATACAAGTCCATGTGAGAAGGAGGCTGGCAGGGAGGGGTATGTGTGGAGCCACCAGCGTGTGTATAACCAGATGGGATCATCACAGAGTCAGTGTGGACAGAGAAGAAGCCCAAGGACAAAGCCCTCCAGCATTTGGAGGTCTGGAAGAAGAAGGGATCAACTATAGGGCATGTTTCATTTACCAATGTGGAGGTCAGCAATGACCTTACAGCAATGGTTCTGGGGGATTGGGACAGGAAACCTGACTAGAGGAGGCTCATTCTTTTAATAGCTGCTCCCATTAATTCACCCTAGTAATGAAAAAATAAAATTTGAATGTAGGGGCAACTCTTGGTTTCGGATCAGGTCATGATCTCATGGTTTGTGGGTTCAAGCCCTGCATCGGGCTCTGCACTGATAGTGTGAAGCCTGCTTGGGATTCTCTCTCTCCCTCTCTCTCTCTCTGCCCCTCCAATGCTCGCTCTCTCTCTCTCTCTCTGCCCCTCCAATGCTCGTTCTCTCTCTCTCTCTCTCTCTCTCAGAAATAAATAAACAAACAAACATTTAAAAAAATTGAATGTAAAGAATTATTGACTAGGAGAGCTGGGTGTGATGAAGGGGTAAAAGCCTTGCTGCCCTGCCCCTCCAGGTTTTCCTGCAGCCCAGATTTGCAGTCTCCATGGCCTGACCTCAACTGCCCACTCTTCTGGCTCAAACGCCTTTTCAAATCGGACACCATGCGAGCCTCTGTGACAAAGGCCTTGGAGGCCACATCTGGAAATCAGTAAGCGGGATGGGAGCAAGTGCTGGCCTCAGGTTCCTGAGCTGCCCACCCAGTTAGGAACTACTTATGTGCACACAAGACAAATAAGGTCCCCAAGTCTCCTAGGCACAGCAAGGAGGCGCTAGGACCATTTCTCTCTGAAAGAAATGCCCCAGACCACCTCGACCAACCATACCCTGGCCCACAAAAAGCACTCTGTCCAGCCTCCCTGACCTGGAGTCTCTGGAGGGGGTCCCAGGGAAAAGATGCACTTGGAAAACCCCTCCCTTCCTTCTAGGTATGTGGGACAGGGAGGAGTCTATGTGAGAGAGGAGTCTGCACAGGCAACCAAGGGTGGGTGGGGTGAAGTGATGGGGGCATGGGCACATGTGAGGCGGGGGTGTATGTACTGTGTGTATAACCTGTGGGTGGGCCAGGGTCCACGTGGACCGGGTGTTGGGGGACACGGATGACTGTGAAGGAGCAGGGTTACATCTGTATGTGTGTGGAGGGATGCCGTGTACGTACACCCATGTGTAAGAATGTGTTTGTGTGTGCAAGGTGTCTAGGGGGTCAGCGAGTGTGACACTAAGCGGGGTGGGGGGTGGGCAGGTAATTTTATTTACTAAGAGATGTCAGTGTGGAGGTGCCCTTGTGTGGTGGGGAGGAGAGTTCAGTCCTCGCACGCTACCCTGGGTTGAGGGACTGCCCATGCGTGATGAGCGTGAAGTAGTTTTCACCATAAGAGGGAAGGAGTCTTGGGGGCGCCTTGGCTGTGCCACCAAGTTAACCAATAGCCCCAAGATAATGACTTACTATCTGGGGTGCCATGGGAAACAGAAGGAAGGAACACTGGGCGGGCGGGGGTGCTCTCCTGGCCTGGGGTCCTGAGCTGTAACTGGGCAAAGCCTAAGAGGCTCCTGCAGACAAGCCTTCCACCCACCCTCAGGGTCTCATCCTAGCTGAAGGAGGCTGTTTGGGCCTGGTGACTCTGCCCCTCAGCCCGAACTGCCCCGGGAACCACGCTCCCCTGCGCTCCCTGTAAGGAGAAGCGGATGGGCCTCCCAGAGGGCAGAGGGGTGGGTTAGTGGGAGCCAGTTAATAACAACCCCCTCTCACCTGAGTCTGGAAAGTCTGTCAGCGTCCCCTCTGGAAGGCAAAGCTGGTTTGCAAGGAGTGCTGTTGTATGGAGCACTACCCACTCCAGATATATATGGGCAGCTGAGTGTTACTGTATCCATTTGCCAGGCTGCCATCACTAACACCACAGCTTGTGTGGCTTCAAAACCAGAAAATTATTTGCTCACAGCTCTAGAGGTTAGGAGTCCATTTTCATTATTCAAGCCACCCAGTCTATGGTGTTTTTGTCATGGGAGCCCAAGCCAATAAGACAATGGCACACAGAAAAACCAAGAGAGCCACATTTTAACCTTTGGGCCTCAGAGCACTGGAGATTCTCCATCCCCCCTGTGAGACCCCAAGCCACCCCCTCAAGGAGGGTTCGGCAGGGATGGTGTCTAGAAGGTAGTCCTGAATGTAGGGGGAGAGAGGTAGGCAGACAAGTGACCCCTGCGGAGAGGTTGTTTGAGCACAGTCTTGGGGCAACTTCATTTGGGACAGGCCAAGCCTGAGTGTCTCTGGGCCTCCAGGTGTGGGGCTGGAGATGGAACCCCAGGAAGGTCAGTGGGAGAGCGATCAGCATGGGGCCATGTGTGGGCTGCCCAGCACAGCGTCCTGAGAAGCATCCCCCCAAAGGGTTGTCCCATAGATGTCCTGCTGCACTGGCCAACAGGTCCACCTCTGCATGCCAGGGCCTGGTTTCTGCCCACGTTTACCAGGACCTCTTGGCCATCAGCACACTGGACGCTTGTTTAAAAGCAGGGGAGTATAACTTGGAGAGAAAGGAGGGACCCAGGGATGAGATCCATGCGGGGTGTGGACCCTCTGGCCCCTGCCCCCACCGCAGTAGGAGGAGCCTGGCCGTAACTTTGTGAGGCTGCAGCTTCCAATCCCCGGAAAAGCAGACTGATGTCCTGCCAGCCCCAGCAGATGAGCAGGGGTACCTCATCTGTTTTCAACACAAGCCAGGCCGAAGCCCACTCCCTTCTAAGGGCCCTGAGTCCCAAGTCCCCTCCTCCTTCTGTGGGTCCCCAATGCCCCCCAGCCCCGAGGTCCTAGGCCCCCCCCTTCATTTTCTTCCCAACATCACAGTTGAGAGAGGGGGAAGGGAGGAGTTGAAAAGTGGAAGGAGACTGTAATATCCCCCCAGGCTAAGCTCTGGGCAAGAGGACAGCAGGGTGCTAACTGCTCATACATAAGCAAAGGCTCGGGAAGGACAAGCTGAGAAAAAGCAGCAAAGCCCAGCAGGTAAGGAAAGGCTGGGACACCTGGGGCAGGTGCACTGCAGACACCTCCCAAGGGCAGCCAGGCCTCATGCTGACTGTCCTACTGGGAATCTGGGGACATGGTTAACTTCAGACATTCCTGATGCATGGCACTGCCTGCACAGGACTCAGCCATGAGCATGGACTATAGACTAGGTACCACAGTGACTTTCGGGGAAGGGTTGGAGCTCAGACATTTCACCTGTATAAGGAAAGGAATGTCGTTTTTTTTCCAAAGGAGGAAAGGTGAGTTTGATGGCAGGGGAGCGTGGGGAGAGCAGAGAGGGGACATGGAAACAATGGGAGAGTGGCCTGGCATGTACATAGCATGTGACAGTCTTGTTGGAGGGTAAGAAACAGAGGGAGCTGCCTCGTGGAAGCTTTGAGAGGCTCTGGGCACAAGCAGGGGGCATCAGGCCTAGGGGCTGTAAACCCTTCATGACTCTGTCCCTGATCAGGACAGCTGTGGTAGTCATCAGCAGTGGTGGCTGGCCGTGGCCTGCCACACTGTCAAGGTACTGATGGGAATGTGAATTGGAGAGGAGCCCCAGAGAAACCCCAGGTGCATCTGAGGACTTGCAGTGGGTGGCACTCAGGTGGTGTAGACTCCCTGCCTGCCAACTCCTCCACAAGGCCAGTCTGTTCGTTATCTACCTTCAAGCATTTCAATTCAACAGACTTCTGGTGGCTACCGTGTCCGGGATTGGGGCAGTCCAGTGCCTTTCCTGCAGCCCGCTTCATGCATCCCTTCTCTGGAGAAGTGGCTCCCATTCCCTCACCTCTCCCATTTCTCACCACCGCCGTCAGGATCTGTGTGGCGATTAGCGGCCTCCATGCGGCCGGTCCAGGACGATCTTCAGCCTCCTCCCTGCCTTCTGACTAGCTTTGCTGACCATACAACCCTCGTGGGGGACTCTTCCAAATGTCCCTCTGGCTCTCCTCCTCTGCCCCAGGGGTCGCTGTCCCCATAAGTGAAAGTTTCCTAGCTACCTCCAGAGCTTTGTCCACACACACACACACCACTAGAGAATGCTCCCATGGCTTCAAACCACTTGTGGCTTCACTTTGCTGATCCTTGCTCCCCCAAATATGCATCTACACACCAGACTTGTGCTCTAAACTCCAGACGCACGTATTCAAACTATGCACTCAAGACCTCTGCTTGGATGTCCCACTTAGAATGGACAGCTTTGAGCACACATCCTCTCCTTGTAATAAACTGTTAACTGTGAGCCTACGGTGCCAGCTCCTTCTCTCAGTCTGAGTGTCCCAGATTGTTGAACCTTGGAACATTCTTGGGCCCCAAGCTCTCAAGCCAGACTACTCACATTGCACCTTCCCTGCTCAGAGCCCAACCTCCCTCACCTGATCCACCGAAATTCTTTCCATGGCATCTCTTTCCTTTTCACTCACTACACTCCAACCACACCAACCTTCTCTGTCCATGGAACATACCAAGCTTGTTCCGAGTCCGGGTCTCTTCCACCTTCCGGTGCCTGGTTCCTTCTCATGGTCTAAGCTCAGCTCAAATGTCATTGCCTCACAAAGCCCTTCCTGACTTTACAACCTAAATTACCCTGCCTCCCAAGCCCTCTTTCTGTGAAGCTATTGGCCAGGTTTATGGTCTCATCTGAAGGCTTGACCTGAGGAAACTTCACTTTCAAACTCAGTCAGGTGGTTGTGGTCAGGCCTTGTCCCTGTCCTTCATGAAGTTGCTTCACAACATGGTAACCAAGCTTATTCAGGGTGAGTATGGGGGCGAGATGGAAGTCATAGTCTTTTTTTTTTAATTGAGGTATAATTGGGGGCGCCTGGGTGGCTTAGTCAGTTAAGCATCTGACTTTGGCTCAGGTCATCATCTCACAGTTCATGAGTTCAAGCCCCACATTGGTCTTGCTGCTGTCAGCACAGAGCCCACTTCAGATCCTCTGTCCCCCTCTCTCTCTGCACCTCCCCCTCTCGTGCCCTCTCTCTCTCTCTCTCTAAAAAATAAACATAAATAAATATATATATAATTGACATACAACACTCTATTAGTTTCCGTTGTGCAATGTAATGATTAGATTATTTGTGTGTGTCGTGAAATAATCACCACGAGTCTACTTAATACCCGCCACCACACATATTACAGTTTTTTTCCTTGTGATGAGAATGGTTAAGATCCACTCTCTTAAATCTACTCTTTCAAATATGCAATACTCTATTACTAACTATAGTCATCATGCATGACTATAGTCACTACATCCCCATGACTTTATTAACTGGAAATTTGTACCTTGTGACCCCCTTCACTCATTTCACCTCCCCCACCCCCACCTCTGACAACCACCAATCTGTTCTCTGCATCTATGAGCTCAAGTTTTTTGTTTTTAGATTCCAAATATAAATGAGATCATAGTGTTTGTCTTTCTCTGTCTTATTTCACTTAGCATAACTCACTCAAGGTGCATCTACATTGTTGCAGATGGCAATCCCTTTTTTTTATTATTTTAAGTAGGTTTCACACCCAACATGGAGCTTTAACTCATGACCCCGAGATCAAGAGTCACACACTCCACAACTGAGCCAGCCAGGTGCCCCAAGACTTGGTCACTTTTTATGGCTGAGTAATAATATCCCATTGTGCGTGCATGCGTGTGTGTGTGTGTGTGTGTGTGTGTGTGTCACAACCTCTTTATCCACTTTTCTGTTGTATCTGAGGTTGTTTTCATGCCTTGGCTATTGTAAATAATGTTGCAATGAACATAGGAGTGCCTGTATATTTTTAAATTAGTGTTTTTGTTTTCTTTGGATGAACACCCATAAATAGAATTGCTGGATCCTCTGGTATTTCCGTTTTTAATTGTTTGAGGAACCTCCATACTGTTTTCAACAGTGACTGTACCATTGTACATTCTCATGATAGTGCACAAACATTCCCCTTTCTCTACATTCTAGCCAACACTTGTCAGCTGTGACGTGATATTTCATTTTGCTTTTGATTTGTATTTCCCTGATGATGAGTGATATTGTGCATCTATTCATGTGTCTGTTAGCCATGTGTGTCTTCTTTGGAAAAACCTATTCAGATCTTCTGCCCATTTTTTAATCGGATTATTTGTGTTTGCTATTGAGTTGTATGAGTTCTTCACATATTTTGGATATTAGCCCCTTACCAGATATATGATTTGCAAATATTTTCTCTCATTCCGTAGGTTGCCTTTTCGTTTTGCTGGTGGTTTCCTTTGCTGTGTAGAAGCTCTTTAGTTTGATATAGTCCCGCTTATTTATTTTTACTTTTTCACCAAATTTAAAAGTCATCACCAAGACCAATGTGAAGGAGCTTTCTGTCTATATTTTCTTCTTCTTTATGGTATTAGGTCTTACATTCAAGTCTTTATTTTTTTTTTAATGTTTATTTATTTCTGAGACAGAGAGAGACAGAGCATGAGTGGGGGAGGGGCAGAGAGCGAAGGAGACACAGGATCTGAAGCAGGCTCCAGGCTCTGAGCTGTCAGCACAGAGCCCGACGTGGGGCTCAAACTCACAAACCATGAGATCATGACCTGAGCCAAAGTCGGTAGCTCAACCAACTGAGCCACCCAGGCACCCCTACATTCAAGTCTTTAATCCATATTTAGTTAATTTTTGTGTATGGCATAAGAAAGTAGTCCAGTTTCATTCTTTTCCATGTAGCTGTCCAGTTCTCCCAACACCATTTACTGCAGGACTGTCCTTTCCCTCATTATATATTCTTGCCTCCTTTGTTTTAATTGTTTTTAATGTTTATTTATTTTTGAGAAAGAGAGAGAGAGAGAGAGAGAGAGAGAGAGAAAGCACAAGCCGGGAAGGGGCAAAGGCACAGAGACACAGAATTTGAAGCAGACTCCAGGCTCTGAGCTGTTAGCACAGAGCCCAACGTGGGGCTCGAACTCATGAGCTATGAGATCATGACCTGAGTCAAAGTCGGACGCTTAACCGACTGAGTCACCCAGGTGCCCCGATTCTTGCCTCCTTTGTAGTAAATTGAGCATATCTGCATGGGTTTATTTCTGGGCTCTCTATTCTCTTCCATTGATCTATGAGTCTATTTTCACTCCAATATCATACTGCTTTGGTTACCATAATTTTGCAATATAGTTTGGGATCAGGGAGCACAATGCCTGTAGCTTTGTTCTTTCTCAAGATTGCTTTGGCTATCTAGGGTCTTTTGTTGTTCCATGCGAATTTTAGGATTTTTTTTTTTCTATTTCCGTGAAAAATATCACTGGAATTTTGATAGGAATTGCATGAATCTGTAGGTTGCTCTGGTTGGTATGGACATTTTAACAATATTAATTCTTTCAATTTTTGAGCACAAAATATTTCTCCATTTGTTTGTGTCATCTTCAATATCTTTCATCAATGTTTTATATCAATGTTTTCAGAGTATAGATCTTTCAACTCCTTGGTTCAGTTTATTCTTACTCATCTTATTCTTTTTGATACAACTATAAATGGGATTGCTTTCTTAGTTTCTCTTTCTAGTAGTTCAATATTAGTATAGAAATGCAACAGATTTTTTACATTGATTCTGTATCTTGTAACTTAAATGAATTCATTATTAGTTGTAACAGGTTTTTAGTGGGTTTCCTATATATAATATGTCATCTGCAAATAGTGACAGTTTTACTTCTTCCTTTCCAATTTGGGTGCGTTTAATTTCTTTTTCTCGCCTAACTGTTCTGGATAGGACTTCCAAAACTGTGTTGACTAAAAGTGCTGAGAGTGGGCATCATTGTCTTGTTCATGACCTTAGAGGAAAAGCTTTCAGCTCTTCATTGTTGACTTTGATATTAGCTGTGGGCTAGTCGTGTATGGCCTTTATTATGTTGAGGTACATTCCTTCTATAGCCACTTTGTTGAGAGCTTTTTTCAATCTGAAATGCATGTTGAAATGCGTCAAATGGTTTTTCTGCATCTATTGAGATGATCATATCATTTTTATCCTTAATTTTGTCAATACGGTATGCCAGATTGATTGATTTGTGGATGTTGAACCATCTTTGCATCCCTGTAATAAATCCTGCTTGATTACGGTGTATGATTATTTTAATGTATTATTGCATTCAATCTGCTAATATTTTGTTTGGGATTTTTGCATCTATATTCATCAGGATATTGGCCTTTGATTTTCTTTCCTTGTGGCATCTTTGTCTGCTTGTAGTATCAGGGTAATGCCCTATAAAATGAGTTTGGGAGTATTCCCTCCTCTTCTACTTTTTGGAAGACTTTGAGAAGGACTGGGTATTAATTCTTCTTTGAATGTCTGGAAGAATTCACCAGTGAAGTCATCTGGTCCTGGATTTTTGTTTGTGGGGGGGTTTATATTACTGATTAAATCTTCTTACTAGTAATTGGTCTGTTCAGATTTTCTATTTCTTCATGATTAAGTCTTGGTAAGTTGTATGCTTCTAGAAATGTATCCATTTCTTCTAGGCCATCAGATTTGTTGGCATATAATTGTTCACAGTAGTCTCTTGTGATATTTCTCTTTCATTTCTGATTTTATTTATTTGACCCCTCTCTTTCTCTCTTTTTTTCTTGGTGACTCTAACTAAAGTTTTGTCAATTTTCTTTATCTTTTCAAAGAACTGGCTCTTTGTTTCATTGATAGTTTCCATTTCATTTAGTTCCACTCTGATGTTGTTATCTCCTTCCTTCTACTAACCTTGGAATTTGTTCTTTTTCTAGTTCCTTGAGGTATAAAGTTAGGTTGCTTATTTGAGATTTTTCTTGTTTCTTCATGTAGGCATGAATCGCTATGACTTTCCCTCTTAGAACTGCTTTTGCTGCATCCCATATGTTTTCATATGTCATGTTTCCATTTTCATTTGTCTCAAGGCATTTTTTGATTTATTCTTTGACCCATTGGTTGCTCAGTAGCATGTTTTGTGATCTCCACATATTTGTGAACAATTGATGTCTAATTTAATCCTGTTGTGCTCAGAAAAGGTGCTTCATATGATTTCAGTCTTCTTACATTTATTAAGACTTGTTTTGTGACTTAATGTATGTTTTATCCCAGAGAATATTTCATGTACACTTGAGAAAAATGATGTCTTTGGATGGAATGTTTTGTATACACTTGACCCTTGAACCATGCAGGGGTTAGGTGTGCTGACCCACTGCAGGGCAAAAACCCAGGTAGAACTTTTCACTCTTCCAGAATTTAACCACTAATAGCATACTGTGGACCAGAAGCTTAATGATAACATACACAGTGGACTAACACACATTTTGTGTGTTGTATATATTACATGCTTTATTCTGACAAAAAAAGTAAGCTGGAGAAAAGCAAATGTTATTAAGAAAATCATAAGGAAGAGAAAATACATTTACAGTACTGTATTGTATTTCTTGAAAAAAAAAAATCCACATAAAAGTAGACTCCTGTAGTTCAAACCTGTGCTGCTCAAGGGTTAACTGTATATCTATTAAACCCATCTGGTCTCATATGTTAAGGCCAATTTTTCCTTTTTTATTCTCTTCTGAATGATCTGTCCACTGATGTAAGTGAGATATGGAAACCCCCTACTACTATTATATTGCTATTTGTCCCTTTAAGTTTGTTAATATTTGCTTCATACATTTAGGTGCTCTTATGTTGAGCACATAAATCTTTACAAATGTTATATCCTTTTGTTGGATTGACCCCTTTATTATTTTGTAATGCTCCTCTTTGCTGCTCATTAGTCTTTGTTTTAAGGTCTGTTTTGTCTGATATAAGTATAGCTACCCCCGTTCCTTTTGGTTTCCATTTGCAAAGAACATCTTTTTCCATCCTGTCACTTTCAGAGTGTGTGTGTCTTTACATCTAAAGTGAGTCTTGTAGGCAGCATACAGATGTGTATTGTTTTTTTATCCATTGAGTCACCCTATGTCTTTTGACTGGACAATTTAGTCCATTTACACATAAAGTAAATATTGATAAGTATGTACTTATTTACATTTTGTTAATTGCTTTGTGGTTGTTTTTATAGTTCCTCACTGTTCCTTTGTTCTCTTGCTCTCTTCCTTTGTAGCTTGAATTTCATTAGTGCTATGCTTAGAATCAGTTTTCTTTATCTTGTGAGTATCTACTACAGGTTTTTGGTTTGTCGATACCATGAGGCTTACATATAATGATATATTTTAATGGTCTATTTTAACTTGATAATAACTTCAGGTTGAATGTATTCTAAAGCTCTACGTTTTTACTATCCCACACACACTTTATGGTTTCGATGTCACATTTGACTTCTTTTTATCTTGTGTGTTCCTTAACTAATTATTGTAGTTACAGCTATTTTCCCCACTTTTGGCTTTTAACCTTCATACTAGTTTTATAAGTGATTAATCCACTACCTTTATGTTACCAGTGATATTTATACTTTCATGTTTTCTTGTTCATAATTAGCACACTTTTCTTTTGAGCTTCAAGAACTCCCTTTAACAATTCCTGTAAGGCCAGTCTAGCAGTGATGAACTTCTTTAGTTTTTGCTTGTCTGGAAAACTCTTTATTTCTCCTTCAATTCTGAATGATAACTTTGCCAGGGAGAGTATTCTTGGTTGCAAGCTTTTTCTTTCAGCGTTTTATTTTTTTAAGTAATTTTATTTATTTTTATTTCTTTTTTAGTTTTTTTAATGTTTATTTCTTTTTGAGAGAGAAAGAGACAGAGCGTGAGCAGGGGAGAGGCAGAGAGAGAGGGAAAGACAGAATCGGAAGCAGGTTCCAGACTCTGAGCTGTCAGCACAGAGCCTGATATGGGACTCAAACCCACAAACCGGGAGATCGTGACCTGAGCCGAACTCTGGCACTTAACCGACTGAGCCACCCAGGCGCCCCCATTTTTATTTTATTTCTATTTCTATTTTTAAGCAAGCCCTACACCCACTGTGGGGCTTGAACTCATGACCCTGAGATCAAATGTTGCATGCTCCACTGGCATGAGCCAGCCAGTCATACACCCCCACCCCCACCCCCACCCCCAACAGCGCTTTAAATATATCGTGCCACTCCTTTCTGGCCTGGCAAGTTTCTGCCGAAAACTCTGCTAACAGTCTTGTGGGGATTCCTTTGTAGGTAAGAAGTTGTTTTTTCTCTTGATGCTTTTACCATTCTCTCCTGTCATTAAATTTTGACATTTTAATTATGATGTGCGTTGGTGTTGGTGTCTTTGAGTTCATCTTATTTGGAATTCGGTTTGCCTCCTGGGTTCAAATGTCTTTCCTCCCTCGGGTTAAGGAAGTTTTCAGCCATTACTCATGGTATACTCAAAGCCCCGCCTCTGAGCAACTGCCAGCATCTACACATACTGGGCACTTAGGAGCTGAGACTAAATGAACACCCCACATCTGCCAACATGTGTTCATCTCCCTCCTCTAGACCGTTCCCCCCACTCCCCCCCCCAGCTCATCAATTCATCTACAAGGCCCTCATCAGAGACCCCAGGGCCTGTCATTGGAAAGGAATCCAGAGGCTGATGTTCTTTGGACACTAGCTCGGCCTCCTCACTAGGCCTTACATAATTTTATGTTAATCTATGTAAATCCATACTATTGTGGAGGGTAATTCGTAAAGGTTGGACCTTTAGCTAGAAAAACATTTCCAAAATGTCAGAAAAAAGGTTGCATGCTAGGCTTGTGCAGGAGGACACGGGGGAGAGTCCAGGGGAGCCCTTCCCTCTGCTGGTGAGGAACGAACCAACACTAGAGGGGACATCAGCAAGCTGCAGACAGCATCACCAATGACCAGTCCCAAGAAAGAGCTTGGATCTGGGCTAGGGGGACCTGGAATTCCGTACAAGTGAAGGGTCTCTCAGGGAGACAGATGCAGCTCTAGACTCAACCACTGCAGCCTGAGTTCCCTCTGTCACTGCAATGTCTCCGTGTCAGTGAGAATAACTGAGCCACACAAAGCCACGCAAAGCCATGGATGAGCTCTGTGCCAGTCACACAGGATGGTGTGAGTCCCAGTGTCCCCGAATTCTTGTCTTACCGTTTTGTTGTTTGAAGCAAGGCCTTCTACCCCTCAGCGACTCATCTATTGTGTCACCAGGCTCTTCTCAGAAGCCCCCGTGAAGTCCAGGGACAGCAGCAGAAGGGTGGTAGGGCCTACACTAGGCCACCACTTCTCAAGAGCCAGAGCTTTGAAAATATGAGTGTGGAGGTCCCTTTCCACCCTCAAACCTGTGAGGTCCAAAGAGGCCCCTGCTCCCAGGAGTTTGGTGAGGCTCCACTGATACCCCTTCCCATTGCCCAAGAAGCAGGACCCGTGGGGCTTGGGGTGCCGGGCCCATGTGCTTGCTCACACTTGCCTTTCCTCCTCCAGTACCTGGATGACTCAGGGGCTGCCCCTTCCTGCCCTCCTCGCATCCGTGTCCTCTCCCTAGATACCATGGGCTCCTGCCTACGTGTCCCTGAGAGGGCACGGATCCCCATCCGTGGTCCTGATTCCCCAGGCTGGACCTGCTGTGGGTCCTTCACGAAGGAGCGCAGCGCCGCCACGAGGGGGCGCTGCTCCTCCTTGAAATCCTGCTCCAACCTTCCCTGGACTTCCTACACATTGCTTGCTGAAGAATTTCAAAAAATAAACGTGTGGAAATAAGAGTGAGCAAATAGGAAGCTTTGCGGGGGCGGGGGGGGGGGGGGAGGGACATCATAACAATGGCCAGGTTCCCTAAATTCTAGACCCCTGGTTCACAGAAAGAGGCACATGTTCCAGCAAGTATCTGCCTATAGAAATTTGCTCCTGACATCTACCCAATCCCCCACTTCTGGGTGAATATATGTGGGATTTTGTTTGAGCTCATCTGGGGACCAGATGTCCCAAGACTTATAGGGACAATAGGGAATAGAGGAGAAGGGGGCTTTGGAAAATTTTTCCTGGGGTAAGAAGCTACATGTCCCTAAGCAAGTCCCCCAGCCTCTGTGAGGCTATTTTGTCATAGAGATAAAAGTGCCTCCCAGAGGGTTGTTAGAACCATCAGAGGCAATGTGTACAGTTCTCACCCCATCACCAGGCAGCTCGATCTTCTCTCCCACCCCACTGGTGAATCGCTGCCACCTGAAACCACTGTTCATCCGAGAAAACGAATACACCAGGTACCACTCCATATCCACTAGAATGGCTGTAACAAAAAAGAAAAAAGAAAAATAACTAGTCTTGGTGAAGATGTACAGAAGTTCGAGTCTTCATACACTCCTGGTGAGAATGTAAAATGGTCCAGCCACGGAGGAAAACAACTTGATGGTTCTTCAAAAAGTTAAACACAGAATTACCATATGATCCTATAATCCCACTCCTAGGCACATACACCCAAAGAACGGAACGTTGGTACTCAAATATATATACATATATTTGTATATAAATAAATATATATACACATATGTCCACTGAAGCACTGTTTGCAATGGCCAAAAAGTGGAAACAACCCGAATATTCACCAGCTGATGAATGGATAAGCAAATTGTGGTAGATCCGCACAATAGAAATGTGACGGAGGGAAGAGAGGAAGGTGCTCACGGATGGAGGGGGCGTTAGTCCCGAAGCAGGAGACAGGACCCTGTTCGGCTTCCTCTACTGTGACTTGGGTCTCTCTGGACCCGTTTCCTCATCTGCAACCCAGGGCAACACCGTGATCGTTGGCTTCGTGACTTGAATTAACAGCACAGTGCCTACCACACTAACAATACTAGTAAAAACAGTCATTGCTTTTAGTACGTCCTTATTGCGATATTGGGAAGAACCACAGGAGTGCAGATATGGCTGCAGAGAACCTGGGGGGATGGGGTAAGGTAGAGTATGGGACCAAGGAATGAGGTGTGGCCTCCTTAGTGACCTGGGAGACGCCACTGACCACAGATAGGGCCAGAGGACCCAGCTGGGCAGGTCCCCGCACTTGCAGCCTGCTGAGGCTGCCCACCAGGATCTCTGTCTGGGCGGTGTAACCAGGCCCCAAGGACACTCCAAGCTCCGCAGGCCAGACTCGGACCCTCCACACACACACACACCCCAGCCGTCCCCCCCTTCCCCCACCCCCCCCCACCCCCCCAGCTCCGTGCCAGCATCCAGACTGAATCACCTGGGATAGGAGGGGCCACTCCCCTGGCCTGCAGTCCAACCCGGCGGGGAACGGGGAGGGGAGGGAAGGGTTAAGTTACCGCCGCGCGCGCCGGGTAGGGGGTTGGAAGGGAGAGCTGACGCCGCCGGCGAGTCGTCGCGATTGGCTCGGGCGCAGGACCCGGGGGCAGCTGCGGGCGGACGGCCGCCCAGACTTCCCGGACGCGCCTGGCGCCTCCGCTGCGCCGCCGGCGGCCTCCGGGGACGCGCTGCCCGGCTGCCTGGGGACAGCTCTGCTCCTGCGCCAGCCCCCCACCCCGCAAGTCTCCCGCCCCCGTTGGGGGACTGGCGGGGACTGTCTTTCTCGGTGCTCGTCAACCGCGGTGACAGCGAGGTTGTCAGCGCGCTCCAGCGCGTGCCAGTAGGAAGAGCGCCCGCCAGCCAGCCAACATTGTGCCCCTCCCCGCGGGAGAGCGGGCAGGGTCCCAGGTCTCCAGTAGGGACTGAATCTGCCTGTCCTGGTGTCTAGCCATGGGGCAACCTGCCAGGTCATGAAGCGGGGGGAGGAGCTGATCACACCTAGGGGAAAGCCGGGGCTGGATGCTTTCATCCCCCCTCCCAGACCCCAGGAACTTCGCATGCCATACTAACAGGGGTGGACTTGTTCCCTCGGCACCCCGTGGAGCCCTCAGCCACCCCACTATGGCCAGGGACCTTGGTGGTGGCTGAGCAGGCCAGCACTCCCACCGCCCACCCCCCCACCCCCACCCCACTACTGACAGCCAGCCATTCAGGCTAGAATCCTAATTGGAGCCACAGAGGCTCCAGAAAATCCAAAACTATAGGTTCTAAATCTATGTGACAAGTGTGGATAGTCTTGGTTATTTTGAAAAGTGTACATGTGCTCATGCTGGTGAGACGGGCACTGGTGAAAAGGATATCGATTCAGAGAGTTTCACCGCAAAAAGAAGACAAGGTTAAGATCAAGATGAGGAAAAGATTATGGAGGTTTTCAGAGAAAAGTTTTCTCCACTTTCTCTGTCTGGACACTGGAGCCACATACCTGCAACCACCCCAGCAGGACCCTCTGGGCCTTGGCCCTGCGCAAGATTTGGGGGGAAGGACATGTCTGCTTCCTTACTTTGGCCTTGCCTCATCTTCTTCATGGGGGGCCAGGACCTAGTCTGTGTCCTTCCACTCCCCAACCCCACTCCCACCGTGGCCCTGCCAGCCACCCTATCCTGGCTCCCCTCCTGCTCCCCCCTCCTAGGCTGCTCTCCCTTTATAAAAGGGCAAGAATCTCCTTGCAGGCTCCCTCTCCAAGGGGAGGGAGGCAGTGAGGCGATCACCTGTCCCACTCCCTCATCTATCACCCTGAACTGTGTTTCACGATAAAATTACTCATCCTCAGCCAGTGATAAATGAAATCAGTCTAGAGGCGACCATACAGAGTGGGGGTGGGGCGCCCCATTCAGGGTTTCTGGGCCTGGGTGAGGGAAACCCGGGGTGAATTATCTCTGTGTTAGCGCATAGCCTGGCGAGGGCCAAGTTAGTAGATTTGTGCGTCCTCATGTGTACTCTTGGTAAAAAGACATGTGTGATTCTGTGTCTATCCTCTGCAGAGTAATGGTGGGATGGGGGCTGGGGGCTGAGCCTTGTAGCAGCTGGGATTCAGAGTCTAGGCAAGGCCACAGATAGGAAAGGCTATATCCCCAGATGAAGGGCCTGGAGGGATCAGAAAACTGTGGTGAGCCGCGGAGTAGGGTGCTAGGGCAGACAGGAGGAGGGTCTGGGTGTCTAGGAGCTCTGCCTGGTGCTGAGGGAAGGAAGCAGGCAGCTCATGAGCATACAGGCAGGATGACCAGTGGCCATGTAGCTGCAGGTGAGCACAGCAAAGAAGCCTCCAACAGCTTCAGGTGTCAGATGAGCCCTTGCCCATCCTAACTGGAGCCTCTGGACCTTGAGACAGCTAGAGCTCAGGCAACTCTTAGTACCAGTCCCAGGCAGCAGAATGATATCCGATGGCTCCTCTGGATCCTACTGGATCCCCTGCTTTCTTCTTCTTTCAGCCCAGGAATCCGTGAGAAGTCCTTTGCTGATAACTAAGGGGTTAATTAATAATCAAAATGATGACCTCAGGGCCGCGCCGTGGCCCAGAGCAGTCGTGGGCTCCTTTGGTAAAGCACAGAGGTCCAGAGGCCCCGATCTCAAAGCTATTCCACCACCTGCCAGCTGTCATCTATAAAAGAAGGTGGAAAGAGCACCGACCACACAGGTTGCTCTAAGGGCACTTGAGATTATGCTCATGAACTGCTGAGTCATTGTGACACTTATTTCCAAGGCCTCCTGAGAGCTGACTGGCCCCTGGAGTAGAGATGAGACCCCTCTGGGGCTGACAGATCAGGTAGGAATATCAGATTCCTGGGCCAGCCAGATCCAGAGTCAGAGTTCTGGAAATGCAGGGAAGTGTGCTCAGATGTTCAAGGGACAATGGACTCATTCTGACCAGAGAGCTCTAGGAAGCTTCAAAGAGGATGCAGCACTTGAAATCAGCATGGAAGGACAAGTAGAATGGGACAGAGGGGACTGGTGTCAAAGTGCTGTCCTGGAATGTGGATGGTCCCACCAGCTTCAGGTAGCCCCTTTTCTGTCTCCTGCACCAGGAAGAAAGGGCTGTGTGAACCATTCACCTTTGTGCCTGGGTGGGCAGCACTGTGACAGGCACAGAGTCCGACTCAGTGGTGATGAAACAAACCAGGGATAAATAATAAATGTGTGTTCATCTTGCAGGCAGTGGAGCCATGGAGTTAATGAGTCGAGAAATGACAGGTCAAACACTCTGGGCCGTACAGGAGAGGCCAGTGGAGAGACAGCAGTACCCTAAGCGGGCTGCCCACAAGGCCAGGCATGGGGCGGGGGCAAGGCAAGACTCTAAAAGGGGAGCGAGTGTGGGACAAGGAGGAGGGGGCTCATCAGAGACAGCTCGGGGCTGGGGAGGAAAATGGCTCCGTAGAGTGTCTGTGGTGCCTGCTATTTGGGCACTGAGCTTCCCAAACTCACTGCCTTTGAGAATAGTGCCTTGTGGGGACAGAGGTCACCTCCCAGGAGTAACACTGGTCTCCAAGCTCCCCTGGGGTGGCTGGTGGCAGCATCCTTTCCCCATGAAAGCCTCTGACATGGGGTTCCCGGATGCTCTACCCTGATGCTGGCTGTGCTGAAGGTGGGTGGCATTCGGGACTGGGCCCAGGTTCTCTCTCTGAGAAAGAGGTTCACCTGTCACTCAAAGAATGCCTGGCTCATAGGAGCCTTTGGATCCAACCTGTCCCCCAAACAGAAGAAACAGAGCCCAGTTCAAACCCAAGACTCAGGTAGATGGTGCCCTCACTCCCCTCCTCTCTGCCCCTCCATACTGCTCTGGAATACCCCATTCCTGATGCTGTCTGCCCATCTATCTGCAAAGGTAGAAGTCAAGGCCCCTGTTTGCCTGCAGGTTAGCTGTCCACCTCTTCCAGGTACCATGCCCCAGGTTGCTTCTTCAGCTAGAGGGCCAGCTGCAAAGAGTTCCCCCACGCCGAGCTCCCCATGTCAGAGACACCCTGTCCTTGGAGTCCCTGGGTAGCGATCGGCCAAGATCTGAACCCACCTCAGTTTCAGGAAATGTCCACTCCTGCCTGTGTCTCGTGTGTACACGCATGTTAGCAAATGCACAGCCTTGCGTGGCACATGTGTGTGTGTTTATGACCGAAGCTGCTGTTCATACAGTCCACAGATACCATTTCCAGGCAATAAAGAAAACCCAGCATCTTTAAGGCTTCTCTCCATTCCCAGGGACTTACCGAGATGGAATTTCCTCCCCCAGTGACAGCATCCTAGGGCACTGGTGATGAGGCCCTCCCTGCTGAGGGATGGATTCCTGGCCCAGGGTCCATCGCGCTCTCCCCAGAGTGGACTTAGCCCCCACTCCCAGCTCTTGTTGCTCCAGGCATGGGGTGAACCTTCACAGTTCCTGTGCTGTGGCCCATTCCCTCTTTCCCTGTCCTCCTGGTCCCCACAGCAAAGCTGCTAGTCACCCCAGGCAGCAGGGATTGGCCCAAGGTCCTGGAGGTGGAAGTGGCCAGTGGGTACCACGATGGGAGTGCTTCAGGGAGCTGTGGCTCCCAGGCCCCTGACCGTGGAATCCCCTCTGATGCCCCTTTCCTGGGCTGAAGTTCAGGATGACCCAGCTTTACCAGGCTGTGATTGGGTCAGCAAGTGATGGGCCCAGGGGTCTGGTGTGCTGGTGTGCTGCAGGTTGTATGGGCCACAGAACTGGGTCACATAAAGAGCTCAGGCATGCTCAGAAAACATTCACTGAGAGCTTCCTATATGCCAGGCCCTACACCAGGTACGGAGCACATCGTAGGCACACTCATGGGACAGGCAGATGGATAAGACAGAGCGGCCAAACTTACCCTCCTGCCAGAAAAAAAAAAGCAAAAAAAACCTCAAATACCAGACAAATACAGAAAACATGGCCTTCAAGACACTGGGTATCATGTGATGAAGAGGGAGCCCCTGAGAGGCCCAGCTCGCTTCCCAGAGCATTTCCAGCTGTAGTGCAGGGAGGGGACCCGGCAGGCTCAGGGGTCCCCACGAGGGGAGAGAAGGAGCTGGGAGTCCCGGGAAGCTAAGGCAGCTAGAGTTTGCAGGAGGCAGCACAGGAGAGGGGAGTCCTAGAGATCTGCAGAGCGCGAGGAACGTGCTCGAACGTGCCAGGAAAACCAGCGAGAGGGTCACAGCAAGTCCTGCCCGGAGCTCACACGGGGCTGTGAAGAGTGCTGGGTCCAGGGGCCAGTCCGGAAGACCTCAACTCAAAGCAGGACAAAATTAGCCCTAGACCAAACGCTGCTCTGGTCCTCCCAGCAAAGCTTAAACGCAAGACCTAGAGGAACCAAACTTCCTCTCAATGACTTCCTGATGTCCAGAGCAAAGTACAAGAATATTCATGAAAATATTCAGCACCCATCAAAGTTCACAATCCTGGTCACCCAACTAAAAACCACCAGGCAGGAAGCAGGAAAACACGACCCATGAGAAGGAAAGTCAGTCACGTGATGCCGACCCAGAAATGGAGGGGTTGGCAGAGTGAGCACACAAGGGCATGAAGAGGCCCACTACAACTGTCTCCAGGTGTCCAAGAAGTCCGCAGACAGACTGTGTTTAGTGGGGACCTTCTGGGGCTTCCCAGAAGAGGTCAGTTCTGGGAAGAGGGCAGACTTCTTGGATGTGGACACAGCAGCATCTCTGCCAGGGGGACTTGGGCTCAGACCCAGATCCCGCAGGTGGCCGCCCGGCAGGCCCGGCTCCCGGGAGGCCTCATCTCCATCCCACTGTACGCAGACTTAGGATGCCTGGGGCACAGCTGGTGCTCAGTATATATTAACTGTCTTGTTTCATTCTCATTCCCACTTTACAGATTGAGACTCAGAGAGGTTAAAGGTCTTCCCAAGGCCATGAAGCCAGGAAGGGGTGGGTGCAGGTCCCTGGGCTTGCAGCCTCAGGCACTCTGTGCAGCACACCTCCAGCCACCAGGTCTCACCAACCTGGCGGGTTCAAGGTAGCCTTAGGGTATAACCCCAGTCCCCCAGGAGGCAAGGCAAGGCAGGAGGCACATCAGAGTTCGGGTCCGATACCAGTAGCTGGTAGGAGGCAGACGTCAGTGCCCGCGCCCGGATTCGCAGCCGGATTCTGTCTGCACCCTCCATCCAGGATATGTGGAGTCTAGGGCAGAGCCCCCCCCCAACCCAATTTCCCAACCTCGCCTCGGCCTCCCCAGATTGTGGGTGGAGACAGGGAACGGCAGTGGGCAGGCTGGGAGCCCTGCCTGAGGGTGCTCATTTCTGTAATTACCATAATTGCCTTAATCACCACTTGGGCCGGAACACTCATCTGCAGCCTTTGCGTTCAGCCCCCCTCCTCTGCACACCTCAGAGCTCCATCTGGGGGTACAGATGCACAGCCCAGGGGCGCAGCATGATCTCCCAGCCACCCCAACAGGCCCCAGCCTTCTGCAGCTTGGGCACTGGGTGCCTCCATCAGCACCCTTGCCTAGACTATTTGCTCAGTGCCTGCCTACCAATGCTGGACACAGGAAAACAAAATGAGCCAGGGAGCAAATGCCAAGTCTGCAGGTATGACACTCAGGTACAGGTGTTTGTTCTGAGTCCCACCCAGGAAGGCAGAGACATACTCGGAGGAGCTGGCCCAAACCCAGAGGCAGACCTTTCCTTTCCCCTGATCTGGGGCGGCGGTGGGGGGTGGGGGGGTGGTCGGTAGGGGGAGGCGTCTGCGGGCCTCTGTTGTGTTGCTCATAATGACCGCTGCCCTTCTTGAGCCCGTGCCATGGGCCAGGAGCGTGTGGTTGCTTTCCCAACCTCCAGTGCTTTGGCTTCACTTACAGAGAGGGAGAGTCTGAGGCTCAGGGCACAAGAGCTGAAACCCCAGTTCCCCTAGCTCCAGAATTGGCCTCCATGCCAGCTGCAGCCCCTCAGCCCACACGGAGGCTCCAGGGTCCCGCCAGTGAGGGACAACGAGGGTCCGCACCCAGAGTCTCCACAACAAGCAGCAGCTGAGAGCCAGGCCAAGGCAGGCAGTGGAACTGCCGCTGGCTCCTGCTAGGCCCCTGGCAGCATGAGCGATGGCAGGCTGAGCGATAAGAAACTAATAATTTATGTTTCCAGCTCCCGCGGCCCCGGCGCCAAGGGAAGGCTGGGCCACAGCCTCCTCCTCACGCTGAGCGGCCGCAATCCTTTATTGCACAAATTATTAACGACCAAAGAATGAATGACTCCGTAATCAGATCAGGACTGCCAGCACTTTTCATTTCGTTTATTTGTACAAATTCTGAAGTCAGGGTCTAGTCTGAGCTCAGAAAGCCAGCCTCACGCTGGATGGGTGCTCAGACCCCCACCTGGACAGAGCACACCCCTCCTTCACCCTCACCCGGAACCCAAGGGGATGTGAAGACAGAGGGTGCCAAGGAGGGGACGGAGAGGTGGGGTGACTGAAGTGTGCCCACTTCAACCTCATTAGGCACCGTGCCCCTGGGCCAGGGTCAGAACTCTGTCCTTCAACCTGCCTCAGGGCCACCTCCTACCTGTTCTGGGGGCCAGGGGCTAGCCCAGGGCTTGGCAGTGAGAGAAAGCGCCCCTGTTCCTGCATGACAGCCTCTGCTCCCTCCCTCTCTTTATCCTTCTCCCCCAGTGTTCGCCTCATCAGACATTGCTGGCCTGGGCCATCAGTGGCCCCAGCCCTGTGCCCTGCTCCCCCTGCTCCCCCTGCCTGCCTCCCATCCTCTTCCCTCTACTCAGGCTGGTCTCTCCCCTGCCTTCCTTTTTCCTGTCCTGGTGCTGGGCTGGGCTGTCCTCCCTTGGGACTCAGAGACTCAGGCCATGAGGTTTCTGTGGCAGCACGGAGGAGTGAGCCGCCTGTGGCTCTCTCACGAGCCCACTTTTAATCCCATTGACCTCTCGTTATACTACAGCGCATAAATTCAGATTTGGAGAGCTTATGTTCCATCATAAATTGGGCTGGCAGACTTCCGATCAACAAGATAAAGCTGTCTCCTGTGAGGTGGGTGTTTTATTGGTCTTGGCTTCAGTGCTGCAGGCGCCAGAATTGGGGGGGAGGGGTGAGTCCTCTGCTCTGGAACCCTCCCGTGCTGTTCAGAGTAGCCTGGTGGTGGCCAGGGATCAGTCTTTCCTGTCGTCGTGGGCAGGCACCAGGAACTGAGGCATCCCCTGGACCTGGTCTGTAACTGCCCTTAGATCCTCATCCCCAGAGCACCAGACTGAGCAGCCACTATGAATCCCCAGGCTGGGCACTCAGGGGTCAAGACAGAGACCCGGTGTGCACCCAGGCATGCGTATGTCTGTGCCCCTTCCTCCCTGGTGGACCTTTGGGAACCCAGCCAGAGCCAGAGTGGGGTTTGGGGGTTGGGGGAAGCGGGACTTGCCTGGGAATTCTGGGGGCCAAATGGCTGCAGCGGGTGGCCAGAAAGAGGGAAGTCAAGCCCCTGCCTCCAGAGATGTGGTCCAGAGGGACCCTCGTTGTCCCTCACTGGTGGGACCCTGGAGCCTCCGTGTGGGCTGAGGGGTCCGGCTCTACCTGCAGGTACAGACACAACCTGTCCAGAGTCCCCACGGGCGGACACAGGAAGGTCTTGGCAGCTATGGGCCACCCTGGGCCTGGGATCCTGCCACCCAGAACTGGGAATAATATCTGCTGGCCTTGCCCGCCCCTCTCTAGAGGTCAAGTCTTTCTTCCAAATCTCAGTCTCTGCCAATACCACCTCTCTCTGCTACTGATACTTCCAGCCCAGCCTCTGCACCAGCCAGCCAGGATTGCTTCTAAGTGAGGTCACCCAAATCAGCACCCCCAAGGGGACTTCACCTGGCCCCTCTGAACACCCTCATCTGCCCAGGGCCTCAGCAGCACAGGAGTAAATCTGTGGCGCCAGGGTATGTGCTGGTGTCCTGGGGTACAAGGGACCCTGACAGGAATGGCGTGTACTCCTAGGAGGCTTCTTGGAGGAGGGGGTGCTGCTGTGAGTCTTAAAGATAAGTAGGTGGTGGCAGGGCCAACATTACCACCAGGTGAGGGAAGCACAGAACCTGGACTCCTGGTACTATTAGAGACCACAAAACATTTTACTTTTAATTTCCCTTAAAACCAGAATGAAAAAAGAATATAATAACAATGAATGTTGAAGAATGAATCTATCATGGGCTATATTTATCTTTATACCAATAGAGTTATAAGTTATAATTTAAAACTTTTCAACGGAGGAAAGGACTCCCAAAGACAAAAGGTGCTACACGGGTGGTAACAGGGCCATTGGTTAGTGATTCTAGGGAGTGGCACTCCTGGGCAGAGGAAACAACTCAGCCTCACTCAGAGACACTGAGGGGAGACAAGGAAACAGGAAGTTGGGCCCTGGGGAAGAGGCAAGGCCTGGAGGCCAGGGGTCCTGGACTATTCCCAAAGGAGCCCCTGGAGAACAAGTTGGCCAGATGTGCCCATCAGGCACTGGGTGAGTGCAGGCAGAGTCTGGGAGTATCAGAGAAATATGATAGGTGAGAGGGGCCAGGTTAGGTATTCAGCAGTGAGAGGAATCTAGAAGGGAGCATAGATGAAGCTAGCTGCTTGGCTCATGGGGAGGAGTGTAGTGCCAGCTCAGTGACTGCAAGAGAGGTAGGCATGACAGCATGATGGTGGGAAAGGGACCCAGGGGACCATGGGGTGGACGCCTATGGCAGGCTATAGACTCTTGAGCGTCTGGACTGAAGATAGACTTTCAGATTCCATCACCTGTAAAGAAGTACATACGAAAGAGAAGGGTGCCTAGAGTGGAAGCCTAACCCACTTACCCTTTCACCCATCATACACTCGTTCACCCATCAATCCATCCCCCCACCCATCCTATGCTTGAGGGGTGGGTGAGGCAGAAGAGGGTCCTGAAGGAAGGAATGAGAGGGGAGGCTGAGCTGAGAGGAGGGTCTCAGGGCCCATGAGTGCAGCTCATCTAATACATAGCAAGGCGTCAACTAGAAGCACCAAGGAAAATCCCCATGTGTTGATGCCAAACAAGGTTTATGCAGAAGCTGACAAGGTTGCTGAGGGCCATGTTCCCGGCTGGAAGATGGGATGACCCAGCCCAAGTCCTGGCTTTGCCCCTCACCAGTCATGAATCACCCCATCCTGTCTCTGAAGCCCCAGGAGCCCGGGAGCCCACACACACCTGCTGGACTCAGACACACAGTTACTCAACTGCTAACATGTGGCAAACTCAGGTTTTTGCAAGGCCACCCAGTCTGAAAGAACGGTCTATCTGTTCTGCTGGAAAGAGTCTGCAGCACGCTGACATCTGTTAGCATCTGCATGTACACAGAGCATGAAAGGTCAGGCTCCTTTGTTCTGAGCAGGGCACGAGGACTCCACATCTGGGGATGCCCACCCTCCTCTATGCAGAGGGAAAACCCCCTCTGACCGGCCCCAGTCCTGCCAGGTGTCTCTTCTGTTCGCGCTTTCCATGGGCCTCCAAGCAGCCTGGCCAGTCTACAGGTGGGAAGGCCCCCAGGACCAACCTGGGACTTCGTTAAACGCCCTGGAGAAAGTGCCAAGTTGTGGCCTTGGACAGAACCCTGGAATCGCTGCCTTTCCCCTGCCCACGGCAGGTGTGGGTCCGGCCTCCGCAGGCGGGTTCTGCTCAGTGTCTCAGCCCACACCAGAGGAAACAACTCAGGGACACAATCAGGCTGTGCTCTTCAGTCCAACACACTTCTGGGGCTGCACCTGGGGCACCGTGCAGAACTTCAAAGGGTCGGACATCACAGAGTTCCCGCTCTCATGGCAAAATGTGCAGAGCTACTCTGTTGTGAAACCGCAGACAGCAACGCGGAAGATGAAATGACCCGGTGGAGGACGCGGACAGTTGCAGTAATAAAGGAACCCTCATACCCAGACGGGCACCCACAACGACATCATTGCACTCAGCAGGCATATCACCAGCTCAACCAAGCCTTGGATGGGGTCAGGCTAAGTCATCACCTCAGAAAGCCAGCCTGGGCTGCAGTTGTGAAACAGTAAAACTCACTGACCACCTCAGCATGCTACTTCTGAAAATCCCTGATGTGACAGATCAATGATGACAAGGTGACTGTTGGTCGTCTGGGTGACCCTGATGGTGGGACTGTACGTGAAGTACGCCCAAACAACCCACCCCTCCTCCCAGGGTAGGCAGGCACAGAGTTGCAACCCTGCTGGAGCATGGTAGATGAGGCCGGGCCAAGAGATTCCCCCAGACTTGGGAGTTTTCGCTCTCTCTCTGAAGAAGACGATGTCTGTGGCCAAACCTTAAGAAGCTTCTGGGGATAGGAAGGTATTCAGAGTCCTGCCTGGGCAGAAGCCCAGTGGGCAGGTGCTGGGAGAAGAGGTTAGCAGGCCTGGGGCTGCCTCAGGCCAGGGAGGCCAAGCCGGGAGGGTGGAGGGGGCCACACCAGGGTGGAGCCCTGTAAAAAGCCTCAAATGCTGACACGTGGTGGGTATGTCAGAAAACAAACAAAAGTCCTGCTCGCAGGGAGCTCACAGTTAGCAGGAAGTCCAACATAAACAGTCACTTCCAGGGCCAGTCTGGGCTCGCTGTGGAGGCTGGGAGTCTCTCAGAGCTGGGCCTGGGGGCAGTACCTTCCAGCCACCCACCCTCCTAGCCCTCCACCAACTGGCCCCTTACCTCCAGCTTCTCTCTTCCTCCAGGATTTCTGTACCGAGGGTCCCCACCTGAACGTCCTTTCTCCTTCAACTTCCACTAACAGTCCTGGCAGAGGCCCACCTGAGCCCATTCCTCCCGCCCAGAGGCCTGACTGCTGCCCTGTGACTGAGGGTGGCACATCCTAGTGTCTCTATCAGGACCGTGGTAGGTTCCGAATGCTCACAGGTCTTCCCAGGCCAAAACAGGTGAGCAGGCCAAGAGTGAACATGTGACCAGCACAGCTGGGATTGACCCTCCAGGGCCTACACCCCCACAGGGAGGAGCATGGGTCCCCAAGGCCTTCATGTGGGATCTGCACTGAGCGTGAGCAGCAGGACCGTGGTCACAGGAGGAGGAAAGCACACTCACGCATAAGCACACAGCATAGACACACGTGAGCACATGCGTAGCCCTACACTCTCGGGTAAGGGTCTGCTCTTCCCTCACAATCAGCCCCTGCTGGCACACTCCCGAGACGCGGGGGTGTAACGGGACTGGAACTGAGTCTGCGTGCAGCACCACTCCGATAGCTCTGCCACTCCACTCTGGTCATCTCCCTGACCTGACATCCGAACGATTACGGTGCTGCAGTGGCTTGTGCCATGAGGGATAAGGACCACAACCCCATGGACACACAGCAGGACAACAGCTGCAGCCAGGGGTCCCCTCGACCCCCTTCCCACCCCAGGCCGTGTCCAGGCAGCAGACCAGGTGATGTTTGCAGGGACAGAAAGGGGTGGAACCAGCCCACGTGCCCATTCATTGGGACAGATTCTTCTGTCTCCGGGGACCCTAGAAGACTCTATTCCTGCCCTTTGCTTGGTCCTACCTTGGGGTGAACCCATCCCCCAGCTCCTGTACTCTGGGCCCATTTATGGAGAAAGCATCAAGAGTGTGCTAGGCCTGCCTCACCGTGCTGACCAGGGCACCTGTAGCCACATTTCACCCTGACTGCTCTGCTCCGGGCCAAAGGACCCCACAGATTTTGAACCCCTATCTCATTTTCAGATGGAGAGAGTAAGGTCCTGAGAAGGGCGGAGAAGGCTGGGTCATTCAGTGGCTGGCTAGGAGGGCCCACATCTCAGGCCACTGAAGGGTCTGCCACCCTTACCACCTGTGTCAGCCTAACTCCAGCACAACCCAGGCCCAAGAGGGGCCACAGCACGTGACAGGCTGCCTGAGGCAGGTGCTGCTCTCTGTCCCCGGTGATGCCAGTGAGTGGGTGTCTTCACTCCTCCTGCAGAGGAACTTGGCTTGCAGAGCCAGTGGTAGCCAGGACTCCCATTCACGTTGCCAGACCAACAACTCCCTCTGTATGGCTTCCGAGTGTATCCAGTGCACCCTGTGGTGTGTCAAGCTCACCTGTGTCACTGTGTTTTTGCCTGGGGTCACTGTGTGTGTGTGTGTGTTTGTGTGTGTGTGTGTGTGTGTGTGTGTGTGTGTGGCTGCTTATGCGTGATGAAGCAGGTGAATATCATGGTATATGTTACCAATGCTCTGGCAGCGTGTGCCCTGTCGGTGCCCCGAGTCTGCGAACCCACAGGGGAATGTAGGGTTGACCCTAAGCCCTATCTCTCTACTCCTTTATATAGCATCAGTTAAGGTCGGTGAACAGGCTGGCCTCGGAAACATGTCTACTCCTGAGGCATGGCCTGCAGCCAGCTCACGGCGGGCCAAAGGCAAGGCAAGTCTTAGCAGGGCAGCCCCTCCTGTGTCTGACCTGCAGCTGGGAACCGACACATTCCTGGAAGCTCTGACCACTCTAGCAGGGAGTGTAAAGGAGCCCTAGCTGATTCGCCACTGACCTCTGACCTCCCAGGCTAACCCTTCCGAGTGGAACACTGCTGCCAGCCAGCAGACCCTTGCTCCAGACACGCTGTCTTGGGTATGACGGCTATATCCATCTGGCGCTCATGCTGCAGGCCTGTGTGTCTATGTATGCTTTTGCACAGGTGTTGGTGGTGTCTTTGATCTTGGATGTAAGTTAACACACATACTGTCTGTGCATGTTTGTGGTGAGGATGTCAGCCTCTGTGCTGTGTGTGCAGCTTGGGGAGCTGCTGTGCGTGCATATGGAAGCGTATCGGCATGAGCTTTTGAGAATGCATGCATCTGTTGGTGGCTTTGGGCACATGTATGTGTACCCGTGGATGTGCTTCCTCACAGCTGTGTCAGCTGTGCCCGCACCTGTGTGATCTGTCCCTACATGCCTTCCTGTGTCTGGCATGTCTGGGCCTGCTCTCCCACCCCGACAGTCACCCTAGATGAGCTCAGGAAGACTAAGGCTGAGGGAGCAGGTCTCCTCTGCATCTCTCTTCTTCCAACCTCACCCATCTCTCTTCCCGGGGTTCCACATCCGGTGCTCAATAAATGATTGCTTGGTGAAGGAATGGCTCAAAAGGGGGCTTTAAGGGGAGCAGTCTGGGGATGAGGGTAGGTAGGCACTCCAGGATGGGAGGGAGGCTTCTGGCAGGAACGCCAGTTGTGGACAGGGTCAGATAGCGCCAGAGGAGGCGGTCATGGCTGGCCGAGCCCCGGGTTGGGGGCAGCAGGGTCTACGGGCTGCCCCGCGTTCCCCGGAGACGTCTCGGGTCACAGTCTGCGCTGCTCAGGCCGAGCCGCCCCGCGGGTTATTTATGACCCCCCTCCCCCTCCCTGGCGGCGGCGGCGGCGGTGGCGGCCGCGGCTCCGGCCTCGGCCCAGCGGCGGAGGGCCCCCAGAGGGGGTACCGCGAAGAGCGAGGGCGCCGCGGAGGCCCGGAGGAAGGGGAGGGGGCGGGGCCTCTGCGGGTCGGAGGAGGGGCTTTGGCCGCCTAGCCCACCAGTGTTCCCCCGGGGTGCCGCCAGGCCAGAACGCGAGGCGAGGGGTGGTTCTAGAGCCAAAATTCTGTCCGTCTGACCTCTGGCTCAGTCAGAAATGCAGAGGAGCACACGGGGCCCCAGATGCCAAACCAGGACAGAGGTGGATAGGAGGGAAGAAGTGAGCAGATCCTTGTGGAAGGAGTGTAATGTCCAGGACTAAGGACGTCTGATCCCTGTGGGAAAGTGGCTCTGACCCTGTGGGCAGAGAGGTCTATTTCCCATGAAGAGGGGGAAACAGGTAGGGGTGGGGGTAGGGGTGAACTGATTAGCCAAAGCCCTGGACAGCCCCTGGAAGGGGGTCTCCTGGGAGTCAGGGAGTGGCCCTTGGAGGAGAAGGGGTTCTGCAGGGAACTTTGACCCCAGTCATGGTCTTTTCAGGAAGGCACCCTGGTCCTCCAAAGAGAGGTGGGGGGCAAGACAGTAGCACGGAGGTTAGGTTGGGTGAGCTAGGTTAGCCCCCATACCTTGCCAGCTGGATCCTGCTCCTGAAAGCCAAGGTTGGGGCCTTCTATGCCCCTCCTTCCCCACTGTGGGCCTGTTCAGGATGAAAGAGGCCAGGGGTGAGTGAGGGGTGGTCCTGCAGAAAGGAAGGGAGGCTCCCTCCGCAGGCTACATGGTACCTTCTCAGATCTAGAGACATACTTCACTAGGCTTCCCTCCCCAAACCTTAGTTTAAAGGTCAGGGGTTAGGAGGCCTAAGGATCCGTGAACAGGTGCAGACAAACATGAGAAGAAGTGAGTGGAGGAAACCATCTTTTGAAAGCAGTGTCAGGGCTGTGGCCAGACGAGACAGTTGGCCCCCCTCTGAGTCCTGATAGCCTCTCTCCACACTGTGCCATGACCACAGATTAACATGATGGCTGCTCCGTGGGCCACGGCTCTTGGGCAGCAACAGCCTCCTGCGTCGATTAGAGACGGAGGCACCACACCTGAGAGCAAGACAAGGGCCACCAAAGGTGAATGTGCATCTAGGGTCCAACATTTTCTGGACACCCTGCCAAACGCATCTCACAGGGCTGGCGGGGGGGAGGGGGGTGCTGTCTGCGTGCTGGGTTTGGATCTGAGGCTACTTGCCAGCTTGTCCAAAATAACACACCAGGGAAAGCCAAACCTGTCTCAGCAGCTGCGAGTGGGTTTCTGTTTCTTCTCCTAATGCTCCTGCTGCAAGCTGACATGCTGCTGTGCAGGGAGACGGGCGGGAAAAGCTGCCCTCATTCCAGACCTGCTACCTCAGGACACCAAAGTGGACATGGATGTAGCGGGTTCCACTTCCCCAGACCGGCTCCTAACAGGGAACAGAAATGTTCTCAAGTGCACGATCCCACATTCATTGGCCCCTCCTCTTCCCCACATCCCCCAACCCTCACTCAGACAGGGCCCAGCCCACCTTCCTGCCCCACAACGTGTCTCAGATATTGTCTGTCCCTGTGTCAGACGGCCTGGATTTAAAGCAGCTGTGTGACATCAAGAGACTTACTTGACCTCTCTGTGTCTCACCTTCCTCATCTATAAATGACACAATGAGGAAAACTCACTGAGATGATCAAGTGAACTAAGGCATGTAAAGCGCATAGTAAGGTGGCAGTGGCTGACAGAATTGTTGTTACTCACAGAGCGTGAAGCCTCCCCAACACATCTGCTGAGGCCACACACCACAAACCCACAGCCTCACGCCCTGCAGATGCAGAGGAGACCCCCCACGCCCGACAGTAACGCCCACCACCCACCGCCGCTGTGCTAACACTCCTACCCAGAGCCGCCACGCAAGCAGGCGGTCCCAGACCACCGATCCCCCATCGGCTAGGAGCCCCCTCCCCACGTGCAGTCCGGACTCCAGCTGCGCCCAGTGACTCCCTCAACAATGGCGCGGTAGGTGCGCGCGGCTTCTCGCTGGCATACGCCCCTTCGCACACCCGGGACTCCCTTTCTCCTATCCTCGTCCACTCGGGAATGAGGCAAGGGTGCGTGCAGCCCCGTCCCGCCACCCCCCGCCGCCAGCCGCGTGAGCCCAGTCGGCCGTCACGCACCCCCTGCCGGAGCCCGCGCCCGCCCGCCCGCCGCGCCGGGGCCGTTTAAATGGGCCAAGTTGTGGCGGCGGCGGCGGCGGCGGCGGCGGCGGCGGCGGCGGCGGCGGCGGCGGCGGCGGCGGCGGCGGCGGCGGCGGCGGCGGCGGGAGTCTCCCAAGTCCCCGCCGGGCGGGCGCGCGCCAGTGTACGCGGGTGCGCGGCCGGGGCGGCGGGGCGGCCGGGCGGCGAGGCGGCGAGGCGGGACCTGGGCCTGGGACCCCCGGGCGGGGCGGGGCGAAGGGCCGCAGACTTCCCGACTCCACTGCCAGGCTGGGCCCGGCGGGCAGTCCGGCGAGCGGGGCGCGGGGCCGCCTCACGGGGCGCGGGCGCAGGTGGCCCGGCGCCCTGTGGAGCCCTGGCGCTCCGGAGCGCGATAGGAGATCGATAGCAGCTCCCGCGGCACCATGACTCGGGCAGCCGAGGCCCCGCCAGCCGGCCGGGAAGCGGTCCGAGGTGGCCCGGCGGGCGGCGCGGCGGCAGGTGCTGGGGTGCAGTAGCGGATAGGGCGGGCGCGCGGCCCTCGAGCTCCAACTCCAGCCCGGGCCCAAGCAAGTTGCGCCGGCGGCGGAGAGCCGGGCTGCAGGGCCACCGGCCCGCCATGCCGGCGGTCAAGAAGGAGCTCCCAGGCCGCGAGGACCTGGCCCTGGCTCTGGCCGCCTTCCGTCCGACCCTGGCCGCACTACCACTGCCGCCGCTCCCAGGCTACCTGACACCACTGCCAGCTTCGGCCGCCCTGCCCCCGGCCGCCTCGCTACCCGCCGCGACCGCCGGCTACGAGGCGCTGTTGGCTCCGTCACTCCGCTCGCCGCGCGCCTACCTGAGCCTACACGAGGCCGCCCCGTACCTCCACCTGCCCCGGGACCCCCTGGCCCTCGAGCGCTTCTCTGCCACTGCGGCCGCAGCACCGGATTTCCAGCCGCTGCTCGACAACGGCGAGCCGTGCATCGAGGTGGAGTGCGGCGCCAACCGCGCGCTACTTTACGTGCGCAAACTCTGCCAGGGCAGCAAAGGTCCGTCCATCCGCCACCGCGGGGAGTGGCTCACACCCAACGAGTTCCAGTTCGTCAGCGGCCGGGAGACGGCCAAGGACTGGAAGCGCAGCATCCGCCACAAAGGTGCGGCCGCCACCGTCCCTCCTCTACGCTCCCCGAGGACCCCTGGGTCGGGACCCCCTCATTCTGCCACCTGGGAGACTCCGTCTCCGCCCAGAGAGGGCGCTGCGGCTCCGGGGCTGCAGCAGAGACACTCCCCCGCCAGCCCTCCCAACCCCCCCCCGTCCCCTCCCCCCCCCCCACCTCCGCAGCACGGTCGCCTTGGTGGACCGAGGCAGAGCTCCCTCGGCCTCCACCGTCACCCCAGCTTGGGCCGCGGTGCTCTGGGCTCCCAACTGCACGCAAGCCGGCCCCTCCTCCCACTCGGAAGGTCTTTGCGGGATTCCTGGGCATTGTGGCTCAGGGGAAGTTTACGGGAACTCGGGAAATTGCGGGAGACCGGCTGGGCGGGACACACTTCCCTCCCTGGTCGGTGAGCCCCCAGGATCCGGCGGGAGTCGAGGGACACACATGCGGCCGGGCTGCGGGTGGGACTCGGTGGAGGGAAGGGGAAGGTGTGTGGGTGGCGCAGGCAGGTGGGGGGCGCGGGGGCGCGCGTCGGGGCGGGGGCGCGCGCGGAGCTGGAAAGGCAGCGGGGCTGGTAGCAGCCTGCTTGGAGAATTCAGGAGTCTGGCTCCGAGGGCGCGAGGTGCGGGCGCCTGAGCAGGCAAGCAGGGGAGGCGCGGCGAGCGCCAGGCACGGGGGTCGGGGGTCGTTAGAAAGTTAGGGACCCGGTCGCGCTGGGCTTTGGGGTTCGCAGCTCAGCTGTGGCTGCCCTCTTCCCGCTGCGGGGTCACGCGCAGTCCTGGGTCCTGGCGGCGCCGTTCACCTGCGCGCTGGATCGACCTTCCTGGGCCCGGTTCCCAGTCCCCGCAGACAGGCTTGGAGAGGGTTGGAGCGCGGGAGGGGGGACGCAGGGGGCGGGGAGGAGGCGGCTTTTGGTCAGGGGAGGGCGCTCGCCGGGAACTAGAGTTTCTGAGCTCTGCAGATCCCCGTGGCTTCCGCGAGGGTGGGGTGGGCGGCAGGGCCTGGGGGTGGGTTCGGAAGTTGGACTGAGGTGGTTGTTCACACACGTGCCGGGAGGGGGAGCGGGCCTTGCAGTTTACTGTGACCCGAAAGCGTTCCTGCGTGCGTCGACTCTACCTGTGCCCAGCCCTGCTCTTTCACCGGTTCTGCCTTGGCCCTCCTCACAGGAAAAAGTCTGAAGACGCTTATGTCCAAGGGGATTCTGCAGGTGCACCCTCCGATCTGCGACTGTCCAGGCTGTCGAATATCCTCCCCAGTGGTGAGATGTGGGAGAAAAGTTGGGGCTTTGGGATCTTCTTTCTCCCCTGCAGAGCTTGTGCCTGTTTTCTAGGATCCAGAGTCCATGCCAGTGTGCAGGAGGGAGCCCCTGAAGAGCAAACAGGGGAGACTTTGCTTTGGGTGGGAATCCTGGGGGAGCCCTCTCCCCTTTGGATGCAGGGCCTGATCACGCCTATCTTGAAGCCACTCCTTGGGGAGCCTTGGAGCTGCTTCTCCTGAGGTCCTGGGGACAGGGTGTGAAGGTGTCCTCCCTGGACATGTCATCCAGCTGTGGCCTGGGGATCCTGCCCTGTCACATGTTTGGGGGGGGGGGGGAGGGGGTCCCACTGTGTCAGCTGGCCCAGGTTGGGAGAGAGGCTGGTCCCAGGGTAAAACTTGTTCTGGGATGTAACAGTGTTGGCTGGCCTGGATGTGCATTCTGGGGTGGTCACAGCTTAGCTGTGACTAACATGTGTCTCTGGGATGCCAAGAGCTAGACCCCTGCTGGGCAAGGCTCTGGATGTCCAGGAGAGTCTGAAGATACAACCCAATTAGGGGCAGAATCTGAGCAGTGTGGGCCTTTAGTGTCAAGAACTGGGGTTGGAGGCTGATGTGGGGTCCCCAACCCAGCGCAGACATATACGACCCCCTCATTGGCCTAGCGGAGCAGCAGAGATCGGGGTGCTGTGCCTGCCCCTGAAGCACTGTCTTCCATGTCACATGTCCTCCAGGCAGCGGTAGTTGGAGGGTTGATCTGAAGAGGAAATTGTCTCTTGAGAGGAACCAGTTTTGAGCTTCTGGGGGAGAGCCACTTAGGGCCCTGGCTCTTGGTGGCAGTTAGGGTTATGCCGCTGTTCCTGGCACCATCAGCAGCACCCTCTCACAGGAGGTGGTGAGAGAGGACCCGAGACACCCACCTTCGGCTTCTTTGCTTTGGACTAGAGGTAGGAAGGAGAAAGGGACGTCTTGGTTTCCTTGTGGACCCCGGAGGTAGCTAAGCTGGGCGAGCTGGGAAGCCACAGACACCCCTGTGAAGACAGACACCAGATCAGACGCACAGATTGGACAGGGGAAGGGGGATACAGCCACGCCTCCCCTGTGTACCTATCCCAATCACGTGCCTGACACGGGCTTATCGCCAGAGTCTGTTGCACAGGCAGCCGGCCTCCTGCCCACCACCACGGTTCCTGCCTGGGGCAAGAGACTGAGTTCCTTCCCCACATATGCACCTTTCCAAGGAGCTGGTACTGGAGAAGAGTCCTCTGGGCACCTTCCAGGCTGGCCTGGAGTTTCTCCTTGGGTCGGAGGGGACCCGCCTCTCCCAACCCACTCTTCCAGAGATCTCTCCCAAGAGTGTGGGGTACAGGTGGCCTGAGCCCAGTATCAGTTTCCCCAGGACACTGCTTGGATTGGGGGCAGGGTGGGTGGGTAGGTCAGACAGGGATAAGGCCCAGCCTAGAACTGCCTACTTGTCTGGGGCTCTCAGGTCACTGCCCTACAGGAGGGATGCCTCAGACCTGGGCCTGCCTCTCCTGAACCTGGTCCCTCCCAAGCCTATCGCTGTACCTCACCCTTAGGAAGGAGCTCCACAGACTTCCTTGTCTTTCTAGCACCCACCTTAGCCACACAGAGACTGTCTTGCTCTACACCCCCCCACAGCCAGGCCCAAAGGTACGTACACACTTCAGAGTCACAGATACTCCAGGGGCAGAATGTGGGTGTGCATGTGGCGCAGGGATCATGCAGCCATGCAAGCTGGCTTTCATGTACCCACGCTTGCACTCTGAGGGCCCAGTGCTTGGCGAGGGGCAGAGGCTGGGCACCCAGCTTTCAAATCTGTGCTGCCGAGCACGGGTTGAGGTCTTGGGTGTGCCTGGGAGGCACGTATGTTCTCTGTCCTTGGCTGGAGCCCTGGTCCCTCTTCCTCAGTTCCCCTTCACAGGAGCCACTCCAGGCCAGCACAGCTGGTCAGGCTCCGTCCCAGGTGGCAGTCTTACTGCTGTCATTTCCCTCTCCTCTTCCTTGTCTTACAGATGAGAAGCAGAGGGAAATGCATTTCCTTTTCTTCGCGAGAGAATAGTGTAACTAAAGCAGAAAGGAGAGGAGGTCCAGGTGCTTGGGCTACAATAGGCTAGAGAAGGGCAGGGCTGAGGGGACTTCCCGGCAGTGCACACTTCAGACAGGCCAGGGGCTGTTGAAAACACTTCCCCCTGGAGCCCACTAGCTGGCACAGAGAGGCACGGGGACCAGACAGGCGGTCACACCTACAGCCTCACCCACTCTCTGCTATTTCCAATAGAGCACAGAGCCAAGGCCAGGGTCTCAGAAGGGGCCACAAAGCAGGCCCTTTCATCTTTCAGGCCTACCCTCAGACTCCATTGCCCCACCCACCCCAATGCTGTCCCGTATATCTCATTGAGTGTGTTGCAGAGAGGAACATGAGGGTGTCCCAAACGGATTCATAAGGGCTGGCTTATGGAGACTGGCTCCTGGAGTCTGGGGATGGGGCTAATTGTGGTCCCCAGACCCAGTTGAGGAGGGGGAGAAGACCAGGGCTCCCTGGCTCTCGGCACCACTGCCCAAATCTGGAGCTTGAGTGGGCTGGGTCTGAAGAGAAGGACCCTTACTCTGGAGGACAGGACTACTGTGGTGGCTGCACAGCTGTCCATTAGGTCCAGGATGACACTGGTGAGGCAAGACCCTCCTTCACACCTTCCTCCTCGGGTCCCCGGGTATGGTGGCATTGTCCTGGCAACAGGGAAGAGGGTGTCTGAGGAGGCCTCAGTCACTGAAAGGATGAGAGAGAATTAGATAATCCCAAGATCCCTGCCACCTCCAGGAAACAGCAACCTGTTATTAAATAAGAAAAGGCTTCCTGCCCACCAGAAAATAATAACTTTTTTCTTCCACTGGGGCGGCAGGACCTAAAGACACTGGAGGGAGCGGTGGTATATAGGGACCTTGCCTGTCCCACTGGTGTGTGAGCATGCTCTGAGCGTGGAAAAGCTCAGTGCGGACTGGCCTCCACGTCTGTGCAAATGCTTCCTGCTCTGATCTCCCAGCATACGGCACACACATGCATCCACATACTCACAACATGGGTGCAGGGTGGGGAGAAGTAGGTATTGTGAGAGATACTGAATCTCTGTTTCTGACCCAGAGGCTGGGCCCCGAGAGGGGCAGGGGAGAGGCTGGGCCCCCAGAGGCAGGGTCAAAGGGTCTGGGCTGGTAAGGCCTCCCCACCAGGTGACCTGCAAACCCCAGGACTGCAGTTTGCAAGGGGTCAGCAAGCTCAGGCCCCAGACTCAGGCTTCACACTGCCCTTGAACTGGACCTGGCATGGCACTAGCAGAACAGAAAAAGGACCTGGCATCGGTTGGGGGTTCACACAGGAGCTGCGTGGGATTGTCTGGCAAACACATGCAGACAGTGGTAACGGCACATTGAACAAGTGGCAGAACACAGACCTCTGTTGTGGGGGCTCTCACGGCCTCTTGGGGCTCCCTGGCGCCAGGAAAGCCGGGGCTGGCCTCCAGGTGGACATCCCCACACTCAGGCTGATCGCCTGTGGAGGGAGTGAGGCTGGACTATGGAGTCTGGACAAGGCATGTGTCATGAGCAGCCTGGCCAGGGCCCACAGCCCTTCGCCTCACCCCCCTCCAGGGTGGCATGGAGCAAGGAAGGTGGTCTGTGGAGGGGTCCCTGACCCAGGCCTCAGCTCTCTGCTCCTGTCTTCGCCTGTGGCCACCGGGGCTCATGTGGACCCTGGGGCCTGCACTGCAGGCTAGAAGCACCTTAGCAGGGCCTCTGATGGTCCCTATTTGACCTTAGTGGTTGCTGTGAGGGCTTCTGTCACCCGGGCCCTGCCCGAAGGTTGGGCCTGGGGTGCAAGCTGCCCAGGAGGCTGAGGGTCCTGATTTAGCCTAACCTTCCTCTGCTCCCTCCCTTCCCAGAACCGGGGGCGGCTGGCAGACAAGAGGACAGTTGCCCTCCCCACTGCGCGGGTCCTAAAGAAGGAGCTGACCACCAGCTTCTCGGCCAGTGATGGTGACAGCGATGGGAACGGCCCCGCCTATGGGCAGCGGCCAGGCTTGAAGCAGGAGGACACCCCCCATGTCCGTATCATGAAGAGAAGGTACTTTTACCGATGACCAGGTGGGGAGGGCACATGGGCTCTGGCTGTGGTGGTGAGGGAGGGACATCAAGACTGGGGCCTCCAGGCAGCTGAGAGCCAGGCCAGGGTGAGGGCCCTTGGACCTCAGGACAGGGCCCAAGTTTGGATTTTCTTGTCTTGGTATCTGCCGAAGCTGAAATAGCCTGAACCCCTCCATGCCACGGGACCGTAGTGAGAACCCACCCGGAGGGAGGGGCCGACATGGTTCTGTGGGGGGGAGGAAGGAGGCTGGGCCAGCGGCTCTAGGAGGAGGGCAGTCAGGGAGACCCAGGAAGGGATGGCCTGGCGCCACCGCAGCCAGGCAGAGAGGAAGAGGCTGAGCAGCCCCTAAAACGCTCGTGCTCATTCTCCTTGGCAAGCAGCGGCTCCCCTGGCTTCTCACCGTCCCTTCCAGCCTTGAGGGTCACTATTCCTGACTTCCCACCCTTTCCCCTCCTGGCAGAGGCACCTCCCTCTGTCCACTCACCTCTTCATCCCTCCATCTGTCTGTCTGTCCATCCAGCACATGTCACACATCCCCAGAGTCTCGAGGCCTTTTCTCTTCTCACCTAGTCTTTTAACATGTTCCAATTTCTGCTACCCTCAAATAACCCTCCCAAACCCCCAACACCCCCACTTCCCAGCCCCCATACCCCCGCTGGCTAAGTTGACACCCCACACAGGCTTCCAACCACCCTCCTTCAGCCCGAGGGTCTTTCTGGGAGCACTGCTGTGGGTGAGGACACAGGCACAGGGCAGAGCTGTTTCCTTACTTGACTGTCGTACTGTTGTTCTGGCATCCCTCCTACCTACGGGGCGCGGTGCTCACTTCCAAGAGGCAGACTGGTAGCACCTGGGACCCAGGGAGCTGCACCCACCTGGGCCGACACTGAACCATTGGTGCTAGCGGCAGTCTGGGGGCTTGCTCCGTGCCCTAGTTCCAGCCTGGCCAAAGCAGCTCTCACAACAAGCAGTTTGGGTTCAGTCGTATGGCTGCTGGGCAGAAGAAGCCTTAGGCTGCCCTGCCCCCTCTGCACAACGTGGCAGTTCTTCTGGGTTCACTGCACCAAGAGGCAGAGGTATGGCAGCCTCGATTCCATCCTTCCCAGTTTCTTTGTTCCGTGAGACCAGGAACTGGCTCCCACCCCATGCTTCTATCCTGATGTCAGCCACCGGCTGGTTGAGCTGGTACCAGACGGCACAGGAGACAAAGCTGAGCCAGCCCAGTTCCCTTGGGGCCAGCGCTCTGGGGCAGATGAGGGCTATGCCATACCCATGCCCTGCTGTTCACGTACTAGGTCCCGGAGGCCACTTTGACCCTCTGCTTCTCTCCTTGCAGAGTCCACACCCACTGGGACGTGAACATCTCCTTCCGAGAGACGTCCTGCAGGTAGGGCTCGGGTCTGGGCCAGGCTTTTCCCCATACCCTGTGCATGGGCAGGATGGAGACCTGTTGCCCCATGTCCCCTGGGTCTGCTGCTAAATCTCTCTAGCTCCCTCCCTTCCTCCCCTCCTTACTCTGTGGTCTGTCTGTCGACTTGTGTCCGGGCCTTGACAGCAGCACAGGCATGGGTTCTGGGCAGCCCAATCCTGGAGCCAGAGTGCACTCCCCTTCCCAAATGGGACTGGTCATTTGAGTCGATCTGCCCAAAGATGAGGTCGTGACCTCTCCCTCTCACCCTCCCAAAGACCCACCAGGAGGTGAGAATGGTGGTGTGTACATGGGATCTTACAGGATGCATAGGTGTTTACTAGGGAAAGAGGAAGTCTGCAAAGGTATGGAAGAACAAGACAAGGGGATGTGTGGGATGGGGGTGGGGGTTTGGGGGGAACTGGCAGGTCTGACTCAATTGAATGCTAAAGAACTTTGGATGCTGAGGCTGTAGGACAGGGTCCTCCAGGCAGTGAGGAGCCACCAGAAGTTCTTGAGCAGAGGACTGACAGAGTGTTTTGATGGGGTCCTTCTTGGAGGCCCTGCCCAGGAGGTTGGAGGTTTGCTCCAGTACACGGCACTTCAGGCTGTAGAAGCATGGGGGAGGGCAGGGGGGCTGCAAACCCAAGACTTAGTAAGGAGAGACAATGAGGGGACCTGATGAGGAGGTTGGGGGACATTGAGAAGGCCCAAGTTCCAGGTTCCAGAGGGGCAGAGGATGGTCAGTCTGTGGATGCAGCCCAGGCTGCGGTTTCTGGTCAGCGGGGTCAAGTCTTACCCTGGGGCTTCCAGGGAGGACACAGGAAGGGGCCAGCCCAGCAGGTTAGGGGCTTGCGCTCCCCACCCCCAGCCTGGCCCTGTGCCATATGTGTTCTTAGTTACATCTCTGAAAATGTTTGGGTCCTGGAGCCGGATTACAACGAAAACACCTTCAAACTTATTTCCACCTCATTCTGAAGTTGCCCACTCAACTGTTCATTTTTATGAACCGTCATGAACATTGATGACATTTTATGAGGCTTTTACTTGGGAAGCCACAGGAAAAATTTGTCAGCGAAGCTTATAGGGAACCCAAGGGAGGCTCCTGCATTCCGAGAATGACTCCTCCTGCCTGCAGCCCCCTCCTCATCCACCCCAGCCTTGTAAAGTGAGAGAAGGTCCCAGGTGTCCAGACGCAGGGGGCCCCTGGTAAGGGGCCAAGTCCAAGTGCGTGTGGGGTCCTTCACTCTTGCACAAGCTCCCAGAGGTGGCTGGGATGACTTTCTGGATTTTACCAGAGGGGAGATTGCAGTTTGGGGGCAGGGGCAGAGCACGGTCAAGAGGACTTACAGCCCATCCGCCCTCTACCTGCTGGTACGGCCCCTCGGCCTCTGGCCAGGCACACAGCCCAGCTGCCTCACACTGCCCCCTCCCCGGCTGTCTTTGTCTCTTCCTGGCTCCTTTTGGCCCCGTCTGTCTGTCCTTGTCTCCTGTCTGTTCTCTAGGCTCTGTCCGTCCGTCTCTCTGCTATTCTCATCCTTTCGATCTCTGCATCCATCCACTCGATAGTGCCTGTCTGCTCGAACGTCCTCATCTCTCACTCTCCGTTTGTCTGTCTCTCTCCATCCATTGGCCTGCCTGCTTGAAACTCCCACCTCAGGGGCCATGCACCCCAGGCAGCAGGCAGAAGATATGGTCCCTGCCCTCCTGGGGCCCCTGAGTTGGCTAGGATATGGGCAAGGACTGGACAGTATGACAGTCGCTGAGGGAGCCTGGAGGAGCCCTGGGTGCCCCTCAGAGAGAATTGGGGTCCAAGGGTCAAGACCCTTCTCCCTCATCCTCGCAGCATACCCTCCTCCATGTAGCCCCTTCTGTCACTCAAGCTTTCCGCCTCACCTTCTGACACACAGCCCCACTCCATGGTGCCACAGAGAGCCTCCCAAGTCCCTCATGGGCTTTGTCCCTTGTGCACAGCAGGACGCAGCAGAGGGTGTTTCCATGGCCACAGGAACCTGTACTTGGGATGCCAAATGCAAGGCTTATGCATTTTCAGCCTGCTGTTTCTTTGTAGTTCTTTATATAAAACCTGGCATATTTTGTTCAGTGAGTGGCCAGATGACCAGAACATGTTTTCCAGGCTGTCTTGGGCCCTGTGGGATAAACCCCCAAGGCAGAGAGCAGGGGTGGGGTGGGCGGCAGTGTTCTGGTTCCCACTAGGCCTCACTTCCACCGTGCCACAGCACCTGTGCCCGAATAACTGACCTGTCAGTAAAAGAACTGATGGCCACAGTGGGGGGGGGGGGGGGGGGGGGAGGGGCGGGGGGTACAGTCCAAGGTCCCTGTGTGGGCGCTGGACTAAGGGTTCATGGGGAACAAACTGATGGGCTCCTTCCTCACCTATCCGGTCTGCGGGTAGTTGGTTCACTTGCTATAGGAGCCCTGGGGACACCAGAATTGGATCCCCTCGGGAGAACTCGGAGGCATCTCTAGACACCCCCTCACCCCCTCCCTAGTGCTGAGGACAGCAGTTCTCTCCTCAACACCTTCGCATTGATGAGGATGATAGAGGGATGAGAATTGCTGCCAATTAATCCCATAAAGTACTTACTCCCACCCCACCTGCACTCCTGTTTGCGTAGGGGGGGCCCTTCTCTCCTGGGAGAGGCGGTGGGGGTGGGGAGAGAACCCACATCTGGGTCTCCCAGAAGGCTCTAGAGCCCAGCCCTGGAGTCTTTGGGGGCTGAAACTGATCTGCTTAGGGGCCAGCCTGGATTAGCCTACTCCAGCCGCCCAGGCCAGGGGGGCTGGGGGCTACTTAATGAGGTTTAGGGTCAGTTCCCAGGTCACTCCGTGGAGGCCCTCTAGCAGGGGCCCAGCTGGGAGGCTGCTCTGGTACAGGTGGGCCAGGGAACAATGGTCCTGGGGAGGGTGGGGCGCCAAGGGCCCTCCCTGCTCCTCTCCCGTTCTGTCTCGACTTCCTGTTGCTCTAGGCTGTATCTGTGAGATGGCGGGTGACCCTTCCCTGTGCCAAGAACATCAACAGCAAATGGGGCCATTTACACACACAGTCGCGCTGAGATCTTCTCACTCCTTCTTTTCTCTGGGACTCTGTGGTGTAGGATTGAGCTGATTTAGCAGGAAGAGAAATGAGGAAACAAAAGAGTTAAATACATGCTTATTCCAGGCCCGTACATGCCTGGTGGCTGAGGCTCTTAGCTGGGAGCTTTGGGGAGAGCAGAGGGTCCTGAACACACGGGAGGACCAGGCTCCCAATTCATGTTGTATGTCTGTGTGTCTGTGTGTGTCTGTAGGTGCATGCTCTTTAGGCCCTTTGGGTGAGTGTACACGTGTCCCTGTGTGTGCACACACCTCATTGGCTGCAGGACTTTGGTCCGAATCTTGGTTTCCTTATTTGAAGAAATTGAGGGTCTGTGGGTGGTTACAAGTTTTAGTTGAAAGAGCGCGTGCAACTTCCTTAGTGAAGCACAGTAGTTAAGTGCTAGATAAGTGATATGTGCATGTATGACAGTGTGTGTCCTCTCTGGGCACCTTCTCATGAGCAGACCCCGCCCCCCCCCCCCCCCCCCCCCCCTTGCCTGGTGATTGCTCTGGTCACTCTGGGGAGAGCATGGCAAAACTGAGCTGGGCTCCTGAGCTCTGTACACGCCCTCCCTGGGGACCATGGTGGGGTCTGAGTGTAAGGTCCCGTGCCAGGTAGACACTCGGCAGGTCCTAGTGGTCTTGGGTGGGGCTGGATAGGTCACACCCACTAGATGTTTCCCCTGGGACCGGCCGTGGGGATGCCCACATGTGTGCTGTCACAGGCCACAGAGAGGTGTGTAGGAGGCCTTGCACTTTTGTGTTGTCCTCGGGCTCTATGCGTGCCCACACTCGAGCTCGGTCAGGCATTTGCTGTACCCAGCACTGGGCACACGGCCTCTTGGGGTCTCACCCTCACTGTCTTGCTTCACGACAGCCAGGACAGTGACCTGCCCACCCTCATATCCAGCGTCCATCGTAGCCGCCACCTCGTTATGCCCGAGCATCAGAGCCGCTGTGAATTCCAGAGAGGTGGTGTGGAGATCGGCCTGGGAGCTGCAGGTGAGGAGCTGGGGGGCGGGGGGGGGGAGAGAACAGGGCTGCCAGGGCCACTGCAGCTCAGCCTGGGGACAGCCTGCCCTGCCACCCTCCCAGTGTCTCTGCTCAGCAGCTCTGGATGCCGCCACCCCCAGCAGCCTTGGCTGGCAGCCAGGGAGGCCAGCGGAGGCGGGAGGTGGCAAGGCCGGCTGTCCCCTGGGGCTCCATGTGATGGTAATTGTGTTAATCCCGGCCAGCTGGGCAGACAGGAGGCACAGGCAGTGGCTCCACCGTGGCTGCTTCTGGGGTGGGCTTGGAGTGGCCAAGGCCACTGCCATCCCCCTCCCGTAGGAGCAGAAGCAGGAGGATAGTCACGGATGTGCAGGCCTCATAGAGGCTCAGAAATCCACACCGTGAATGGCTCACTTGAGGGCAGGGACACGCTCTACATGCATGAAAGTGCCCACCGACCCCATGGAGCACAGGCGCCTGGAGGAAGAGGGTCCGTCACCTAAGAGAGGGGGCATCTCTGCAGGGGTGAGGCAGGAGAGTGCTAGCTCAGAAGCTCCTGGGGTCATCTCAGAGGGACGGCTCCTGGGGGCAGCAGGAGCTCAGAAGGAGGGAGCAGCTGGGGGACACCGCGCCCCCCCACCCCAACAGAGGAGTAGGCCAGAGGGGACTTGGCCACAAGGCTTTGCTGCAGAGAATGGGGCATGGCTGAGCTTCGGCTAAAGGGGAGGTAAGAGGAGCTGGCAGGGGCCCCTCGCAGTCCTACGGACCCTGGGCAGGGAAGTTTCCGGCAGCGGCTACAGCTCTCAGAAAGGCTGGGGAGAAGACGGTCATCCCCCATTAGTGCCCCCAGGCGTGCCTGTGCCTGGGAAGGCCTTTGTGGGGTGGGTGTGAGGGGGCTGCTTCTGGAGCCTTGTTGGAGGCGGCTGAGCAGGCAGCTGATAAAATCTAATTGCCCCATCGATCGGGCGGAGCTGCGGGAGCCACACAGTGATTGAGATATTCTAAGCCAGCAGGCCCTCCCCATGCTGCCCGTACACATGGAGACCTCCCCACGGTACACAGCACGAGTGTGCATGCGTGCCCTGCTCCCAGCTGGGGCTGCATGCCTGGGGCCTTCGCGTGGCCCCGCACCCAGCTCACACCCCGTGTCTGGGTGTCACCGTGCCACACACCTGTGTCCTCACTCTCACTTTATGCTGAGACGGGCGTACAAGCGCGTCAGGGGTCACAGGTGCTCTGCATGGAGTGTCACATGTGTGCGCCGTGCCCAGGTTTTGTCAGAGTTTGCCCTCTCCTCGGGGCTGCAGTCCCCCATTGGCTTCCGCTTGTGCCTGTGGGCCCTTGGGTGGAGACATTTGCCTGCCGTCACCTCCTCTTGCTTCTCCGGGAGCCGCTTGTCAATCTTATTCCCACAACCCCAGCCCTGGTCCTTCCCTGGATCCTAGACAGGAAGGGCCGCGGAGGACTGTGAGGGGCTCAGCTGGGGTCCATGCTGGCATCTTACGACTGTGTGTGTGGGTCTATGAGTGAGTGTGGCCCTCATCAGGGACTGGTGGGCCCCCAGATCTCCATGGCGGGATCTTACTGTAGTCACAGGGCTGAGTCTCACTGTGGGCCCTTCTGCCTCCAGCAGCACCTCCCCCAGACAGAGGGGAGCCTTCATCCCCCAAGAGAAAGGGGAAGGGGAGGTTCCACTGTGGAAAATGGGAAACAGAACTCAGGGAAGTGAGGGTGCTGGGTTCTTTGCTAAACCCAGAAGGGGTGTAGGCAGGATGGGGTGTGGACCCAGCCCAAAGCCACTTCCAGGCCCAGCACAGCTGGATGTTGTGGCCCTCCTGCCCTGAGGCCCCAAGGCTGTTGGGGGCTGGCCCTCATGCTGGTTGTGCCCCCTACCTGTCCTGCCAGGTCACTGAGGTGGGGACCCTTCAACCGAGCAGTGAGGACCTCGTCTCCCAGGGCAGGGGTTGGGCTGCCGAGCCCAGGCCAGTGGCAGCGAGGTGGCTGAGATCAATAAGTTATTAGCACCATTCTGTCAGCTGTAAAGTGGAGATTGATCGGCCTCTCACTGCTGCCGCACTTCCCCGGCCTGATAAAAATGACAGATTAAGGGAATAAGAGAAAGGAATTAGGCTCTGGGAATTAGGCTTCTGGGAAGCCTGCCTTGCTGAGGTGTCATGGCAGGCCTGGTTCACAGAGGGGGTAGCCCCCTCACCCCACCCACCCAGGCGGCCTCTCAGGTCAGAGAGGGGGCCAGAGCACAGGATCTGGCCTGGAGGCCAGCACTGGGGTGGTCCCAGGAGAGCAGGGCATCTGCTGAGCTGTTCAGCAGAGACCCCCACCCCAGGCCCTGAGCTCAGGAAGGAGGGATTAGGGCCTGGGATGGAAAGGGGCTGCCTTGGGGGAGACAGATGAGTATGTTTTAGACGTAGGACCTGAGAGAGGCCTTCGGGAGAGAAGTGGGGCTGCCCCTCCCCCCACTACCATGGCCAGGCTGTGTAGAGCAGGTGAGACTGCTCAGGGGTGCCCTCAGGAGCTCAGAGCCCAGCTAGGCAGGTAGGCAGGTGTGTGGCCGGAAAGGCCAGGGTGCTGGCTCAGGCCTTCTGAGGGCAGTGAGGGGTGTGGCCTTGGTGGAGGTACCCAGCAGTTGGTGTGGCAGGTGTGCCTGACCTTGGAGGCTTCAAGGTGGCCTTGGGGGCCTGCTGCCTAGGGACTTCCCTGAGCAGGTAGAGGATAGGGGAGGTAAAGTGGCTTCCGGTCTAAACCAAAGCCTTCCATTCCCCTTTAGCAGAATGACCAGGAGGGACCATTACTTTGTACGGGAGACTAATCTGGCTGAGTAGGGGCAGCAGGGTGCCTGTGGGGTCCTGAGTTGCCACCTGAGCTGTTACCACAAACCTCCTGTCACGTACACACATACGCCAAAGCCCAGGATCAGAACTGTCCCTTGACCTGTCCAAAGCCTGGCAAGATGTCCTTTGGCTGGCAAGATGTCCTTTGGGAGCCTGGGCTGGGAAAGGCTTTGACCTGGCCAGGATCCAAGGGCACCTGAGCAATGATGGATTTGGTTCCCCAGCATCTCTACCACCTGGGCCTCCCCATGGCACGATCCCCTACCCCCGTGTGCTAGGCTCTGAGCTGAGGTTGGCAGGGACCGAGGCCTGGGCTGGGTCCCTCCCTGCCCCTGGCCTTCCCAGCCTCCATCCCCTCCAAGCCCTGAGACACAGGGCAGGGCTCACTCTACCCTCCCCCAGGTGACCTGTTGGGCAAGAGGCCAGGCCGCACCCCCCACGTCAGCGGTGAGTGCCCACTGGAGAAGAAGGCACGAAGCAAGCCACCCCAAGGTGGGAACTCAACTTCAAGGTGGAGGGACAGGTCCCAGAGGAGGGGGGGGGGGTAACTCAGACCCTGCCACGGCAAAATCAGCCCCACAGCAGGGTCTAAGAGGGGAGGTTCTGCTTCTCTCCCATGGTGGCATCTGAAGGAGAATCCCTTTACCTTATGCTCCTCCCAACACAGAGACTCTGTTGCTGCCAGAACTAGGGCCCAGCATGGCCCCTGAGGATCACTACCGCCGGCTTGTGTCTGCCCTGAGTGAGGCCGGCACCTTTGAGGACCCGCAGCGTCTCTACCACCTGGGCCTCCCCAGCCACGGTATGTGCCCCCTCCCCATGGCACGATCCCCCACCAAGTGTCTACCCACATGTGCTAGGCTCTAACTATCCCTGGAGGCCTCTGCTCAGTGTGAAAAGAGGCCCTGGGGTCTTTGGCTGCTAAGACCAAATCTGGGTCTGGATGTGGGTCTGTAGGCCCCTCGGTCCCTACAGGCCCCTTGTAGGTGGGCAGTGAGGAGTCACTCTCCTCCCCTTCTGCCCAGGCAGCCACTTGCCTGGGCAGATGTGGGGGATCCCCCACCTGCATACCCCACTGTCTCCCAGACTGTCTAGCAGAGCCATGCCTCACTTGTGACACGCAAACACTGTCATTTCACAGACACAGAAAACAGAGTCTGAGGTGAACCCCGGTGAGAGTGGGAGGTGGGGACTGAACCAGGCCCACCTGCTTCTCTCCAGTACATGCAGCTTCTCTTTGTCCCCGGGTCTATATGCTGTAGTCCTCCCTACTCCAGCTGTCAGGGCCATGTGTGCGATTGTGCTAGCCACCTCACCTGGGGGTCAGCCTGGGTCTCTAGGTGGGAGGGGCCAAGAGGAGGGGAGTAGTCAGGCTAGGACATCCAGAAGGCAGGATGGGCGGCAGTTGGGATGTGGCTACCAGGACCTCACTGGTGCTCAGGAGAAGCTCCAGCTGGAGGCAGGGACCCTGCCCCACCCGGTTCCCCACCCTGTGCTCTGTCCATCTGTCCTTCCTGCCTCTCATGGACACACCTCACCCACCCACCATCTGGCACCCTGACCGGCTGCACCTTGGCCTGGCAGACCCCAGCCCACGGTGCTGCCGCTAGCTTGGCTTTTCTGGCTGGAGGTGGGTGAGGGGTGCTGGGAAAGGGGGCAGGATTTCTTCTCCTTACACAAGGCACTGTCCCCCAGGGCAGTCAGGCACCGAGAGCCTGAATAATTCACCAAATGTTAATAATTTAAAAATCTTCCTTTTTAATTGCTTTCCCTGCCCTGCCTGGGGCCCCGCTCGGCTGGCCTGCGCGGGGGAGGGGGCGCCGGCCACCGGGGAGCAGCACCGGGAGCCGGGCTGTCAATCATGGCCCTGCGCCGCCGCCCCCGCCGCGGAGCCGACTGTAAATAACCGAGGCCGTCGGGCCGGCGCGGGGGCGAGGGGCCCCGCTGGGATCGATGCAGGCGGCCGCGCCGGCTGGGCTCTGCGGGCTGGCACCCGGCCCGGGCAGGGCCCACCTCCGCTTTTCGGGTAATTAATTTATAAACAGGCGGCGGCGGCCACGGCTGGGGCTGCGCAGGGCGGGCGGGCGGGCGGGGGGGGGGGGGGGGGGGGAGGTGCGGGGAGGGTGACGGTGGGAGTGGGGGAAGACTCAGAGCAGGATGGAGGGACCCGGATGGGGAGCAGAGGGCTAGACTCCTCGAGTGTGCACGGAGTGTTACCGGGAAGGAAGTCACCTGGGCATCGTCTGTCCAGGGCTGGAGACCCATCCCCACGCCTCCAGGAGCAGGCCTGCCTGAGGATCCCTCACTCTTGGGTCTTTGCACAACACCATCCCTCAAGGCCCCCTGCAGACTTGATCTCCATAACCTCTGAACTCCTGTCAATATCAACATTCAGAGGCCACAGAAGCCCCTGAAAGGGAGGCCTTCCCCTCCCTCCCACTGCATCTTGGTTACTGGCATCCCCACATCCCTTTCAATGCTAACCTGCCCCTCTCTCAATACAGGTGGGTGCCTCCCAACCCCCACTCCCAGCGCCATACAAAGCTAGCGGCACTGTTAAGGGTTTGGTCTCCCCTGCCCTGTGGCCTTCTGTTCATCTTTCCGTCCCCATGACCAAACGGCAAGGTCGCTCTGAGGACATGCTCTCATCAGCACCTGGTCTCCTTGGTGTCCTTGGCCAGTGTCCTATGTTCACCAGCCCTGGGGGAGTCTGGCCTCTAGACCACCACTGACCATCCTCACCCCCCCCCAACCCCCCCAGATCTCCTGAGGGTCCGGCAAGAGGTGGCAGCAGCATCTGTGAGGAGCCCCAGTGGCCTGGAAGTCCACTTACCCTCATCCACGGCAGGTCAGCGCCGAAAGCAGGGCCTGGCTCAGCACCGAGAGGGCACCGTGCCAGCTGGCACCCCATCCTTCTCAGAGAGGTACTGGGTGCCCACATCAGAAAAGGCCCCATATTCTCTTTGCTGGCTTCTCAGATACACCTAGCACCTGGTTTCTGCAGGTCACGTCCACAGCCTGCATCTGCCCTCAATCGTGCACACACTCTCCTCCCCCGCCACAGTCACACGCAGCCATGTTGGTACAGAAAGTGTGCCAGGCAGTGTGCTGGCCCTAGGTTCATGGTCTGACCCCCGAGTTGGTCAGAGGCCTAGAACACTCCTGGAATAGAATGGGGGGGGGGGGGGGTGACCCCTCCTCTGGGCAGGGTGCTAAGGGTGATGGCACTTTCTGTTGAGCAACTGTGGGACTGGGCTGAATCCAGGTGCTCCAGAAACAGCTGAGGGCTTTGCTCCCCCAACAGGTAGGTGTGGGGGCTAGAGGCAGATTGGGGGAGTCCGTGGAGAGGAGGGTGTGGAGGGGGCAGAAGGCAGAAGATGGGAGCAGTGCGAGGCCTGGAAACCGTGAAGTCAGCTGGGGAAGGGAGCCCTCCCCCCCCCCCCCCGTCCGCCCGCCCCCCCGCCCTCCGTCTACCTGCCGAGGCCAAGGGGTGAGCGAGCTAGGGGGCGGGAAGGGCTGTGGCGGCTCTCGGTGGTCTCCAGCCGGGCCCCAGGGCACAACCCCCAACAACGCCGAGCCCCCAGCCCTCCGCACCGCCCCCCCAACGGAGCGCTATTTGCAGCTGCCTCCACCGCCTCCAGGATTGCAGCTAATTGCGCCCCCGCCCCCCTAGCCGCCCAGGGTCCGTGGGGAGCGGGGAGGCGGGGGCCCGGCGCGCCCCGCGCGGTAATTACCGCTGCAGTCGCCGCCGCCCGCCGGGTCAGCGCCTCCGCGCCGCCGCCGAGATTAATTGGCGCCGCCAGCCGGGGGCGGGGGCGGCGCGCGACCCGGAGCCGTAACGAGCGGTGCATCGACCGCCCGCGGGGCCGGCAATTAGTAGAGGCGGCGGCGGCGGCGGCGGCGGCAAGGGGGGTGGGGCGCAGGGCAGTTACGGGAATAGGGGGGGGCGCGGGGCCGGGGCCTGCGGCGCGCACTCTTACCGCCCCGTCGTCCACAGGGAACTGTCGCAGCCGCCCCCCTTGCTGTCGCCCCAGAATGCCCCTCACATCGCCCTGGGCCCCCACCTTCGGCCTCCCTTTCTGGGGGTGCCCTCGGCCCTGTGCCAGACCCCAGGTGAGGAGTAGGCGGGTGCGCGACCCTGTCCTAAGGGGCTCGTGAGCGCGCACGCCGGGAGGCCTTTGGTGTGGGTGCACCCGGGTTTGCCTATGACCGACCCGGTTTCCACGAGGGCTTCCGTAGTACCAACCCTCGCCCCTGCCGAAGCCAAGGACGGACCAGGTGGGCTTGGGCGGCCCTAGACCACTCGGCCACCTGGCCTCGTGGTCTGTCCCCTTCCCACCAGGTTACGGCTTCCTGCCCCCTGCCCAGGCGGAGATGCTCGCCCGGCAGCAGGAGCTCCTGCGGAAGCAGAACCTGGCCCGGTAGGTGCCGTGGCGACCGGTGAGGAGGAGGTGGCCCTGCCGAGCCACATGACCCACACTACTGTCTGCTTTTCCTGGTCCAGACTGGAGATGTCGGCAGAGCTGCTGCGTCAGAAGGAGCTGGAGAGCTCGCACCGGCCGCAGCTGCTGGCGCCCGAAGCCACCCTGCGCCCCGCCGACGGCGCCGAGGAGTTGCAGCGGCGCGGGGCCATGCTGGTGCTGAGACACAGCTCCGCGCCGCTGCTGGCCCTGCCCCCTCAGGGACCCCCGGGCCCCGGCCCACCCACCCCTCCCCGGGAGCCTGTCCGCCGAGCCCCTCGGAAGGGGGGACCCAGCCCTGCCTCAGCCCACTCCAGTGAGTCCAAGGAGACCACGGGGGCTGGGCTCTGGGCACAAGATGGCTCTGAGGATGAGCCCCCAAAGGATTCAGAAGGAGAGGACCCTGAGATGGTGGCCGCCGGGGGCCAGGGCCCCACCCTGGGCCAAGCCCCAACTGGAGGGGCCAGCCCTGAGGGGAAGGGGCTTCTCTCAGGGTCCATGCTGCCCCCTCCACTGCCCCTGGGCTTACCCTACGCTGTCAGCCCCTACTTCCACACAGGTGGGCATCCCCTCTCCATGCTTTAGATCCCTCCATGGGGTGGAAAGAATCCTAGCTCCCCTTCTGCGCCCCCTCCCCCCACCACACCCTGGGTCTTAGGGAGGGTGCCCATGGGAAGAAAAATCCTTTTTAGTGTTCAGTCCAACATCTCTGAACATTTTGGGCAAAGGTCAGCAGACAGGGGTGGGAGCCTAGGAAAGAGCTGGCCATAGTCCTAGTAATACCACCCCCCCCCCCAACCCAGGCACCATGGGGGGACTCTTCATGGATGGGGAGGAGGCCACAGCCCCTGAGGACCTCAGCAAGTGGACAGTGGACGATGTCTGCAGCTTTGTGGGGGGCCTTTCTGGCTGTGGAGAATATGCACCGGTGAGGGGGGTGGGGGGACACCTTCCTGAGATGGTTCTGAGCGCCTCTCCCCGCCCCTCCCCATCTCCCCTCCTCAACAGTGTGTGGGGAGGAGGGGGATGCTGTTGCATGCTTCCCCCTGCCCTGTGCCGCGTCAGTGCCTCTGCCCCCAACACTGGCACGTACACGCTCAACACACAGACCTTCCTTCCATTTGCAAGCTTTTCTGGCACACTGTGCCAGCAGCTTCCCTTGGCCCTGCTCTCGCTGGAAAGCCTTGGGGCAACCCCAGACACTCAGTATTTGGTGGACTGGAGGGACTCAGCAGGGCAGGCGGGCACTGGTCCCAGCACTCAGGCCCGGACCTCTGCCCGCCCCCAGGTCTTCAGAGAACAGGGGATCGACGGGGAGACCTTGCCCCTGCTGACAGAGGAGCACCTCCTGACCACCATGGGGCTGAAGCTCGGGCCTGCTCTCAAGATCCGGGCCCAGGTGAGTGCCAGCTGGGGGCAGCAGTCTCCACACAATGGTGGGTCAGCACCGAGGCTCTTTGTGGCTGCAGGCCAGCAACCCAGAAGGCCCCCCCACCCAGGCCCATCTCTCCGCAGGTGGCCAAGCGCCTGGGGCGAGTCTTCTACATGGCCAGCTTCCCTGTGGCTTTGCCACTGCAGCCACCAACACTACGGGCCCCAGAGCGGGAGCTCACCTCTGGAGAGCAGGCCCTGTCCCCAGCATTGGCCCCTTCCCCCTATGGTGGGGGGCACCCCCCTGCTGGGAGAGCCTCACCCAAGCAAGAGAATGGAACTGTGGCTCTACTCCCAGGGCCTGCAGACCCCTCCCAGCCTCTGTGCTAACCTGGTGGGTGGACCACCCTCATCCCTAAGCCCTTCGGTGCCAGCAGCTCTGATACAAAGGACCCACTCCACAGCTTCTCTTCCTTTTGGTTTTGGATGCAAAAACAAAGACTTTTTTAAAGGAAAACATGACATCAAAGGAAAAGAGTTTCTGAAACTTTCTGGGAGTAGAGTCAGGTGCAGACAGCCTGGGGACCCAAACCTGAGCCCAGGCACAGGGACTCTGCATCCTGGGTACCTGCAGACAAACCAAAGAATGACAGAGGAGGCGGAGAAGGCACATCATGCCACACTGGCCTTGGCCATGCCTGCTGGCCCTCTCTGGAACCGGGACAGTTCTCTGCGAGATTCTCAGCATCCTGCCATCGGGTGAGAGGTCAGGGCAGAGTCCCACTCCAGACCAGCTTCCCTCACGGGGCTGATGTATCTAACCCAGCAGTGTGGTACGCACTGTGGGCAGGCTCCACGGTGCTGGTTTCCATCCCCACAGCCGCCACTCCAGGGATCTGCACAGGGCTCGGTACTTTCTGGTCTTTCATGTTGCGAAAATAAAGCCCAGTCCACCATCTACTGCCCTCCCCCGCACTGCGCGGGCCCTGGCCTCGGGTCTCAGCACCGGCCAAGAAGACACAAGCCTGGCTGCCTGGTAAGGTGGGAACACTGCACGGCAGTCCCCGCGGGCCCCGCCCCAGGCCGGCAGCCCTCAATCCTCCTCAGAGAGCTGTAGCTCCTCCAACTCATCCTCTGGTCCCTGGGCCAGCCGCCACAGCTCCCCGAGGTGCAGCCCCGCCTCTGTGTCTGGGTCTCCATCTGCAGGGAGAGACCGAGGCTACATAAATTCTGCTTTATCAGGAAGAAGCCAGCCTTGGAGATTACTCATCACTAATTAATCACAGCCCTAATTAATTTATTGGTGCCACTGTTACTGGCTGCCAGAGCCAGCGGGAACGGAGCAGCTGGCGTGGCAACCTCAAGGAGGGGTGTGAGCCCAGCTTAGAGCCATTCTCCCACCCAAGGGCGCCACCCACCCACCGACAAAGTGACGCCCACGACAGCCTTGGGTTCCTGAACAGACAGGTTCAAAGGGCCACAGCACCACCCCTCACTCCCAGGAATCACTCACCCTTTGAATTGCTGATTTCCTCTTGGCTGCTAAGGCTGCCATCCTCCTCCTCCTTTTCCTCCTCTACCCCCTGCCAAGCTCTCGGGGACCCAGGCATCCCTGGGGACCAAGAAGAGCCCATGGGAGTAAGCCCACCAGCAAATACATACTGGGGACAGCTAATGCAGGAGTGTGGGCCAGGCTCAGAACCCCGTACCCACCCACCCTTCCCTCAGGCCCCCTTCATACAGGTGGAAAGGATTCAGAAGTGTCCAGCCACTAGTACAGGCGAAGGAATAAGGTCTTGGGACACGTGTCCCAACTCTGGGAGGCCCTCACCTCAAAGCAAGTGAAGTGGTGGGAGAAGGCGCACCGCAAACGTGAGCAGCCAGGGGGAAGCAGGCACCCTCTTCTGGTTCCATGAGATGTGTCAGGAAGCCTCCCAGGGCCACCTACCCCTTCCCCACAGGGAGCTCAGGCTCAGGAGCCCAGGCCCCTACCTCTCTCTGAGAAATCCATGGCACTGTCTTCCTCGTCACTGTCCAGATCAAAGAGGTCCTTAAATTCCACTCTGTCTTCATTCTTATTGCCTCCCACTTTCCGCCGCTTTATCTCTGGGAAGTTCAGGTCTTCCAGCTGGAAAGACCCAAAACCAGAGTAGTGAGGGTGGTCTGGTGGCCATGAGAAAACCCACCTGGCCCAATCCCCAACCCACCATGTCTCGGCCCCGGGCCCCACCCTCCACCTCAAGGCTTAGCTCACAGCCACAGCTGGGTCACATCATGCGTCATGCAGCAAGAGCCCTGACCGCGGCTACTGTCCTTCCCTCCCATTCCCAAGGACGGACTTTACCCAAACCCAGCATCCTATTCCCTTTTCCATTTCCCTTCAGGCCTTGCCTCCCAACCCGTCCCCCACACAGACTCTGCTTGGCCAACTTGGTAGACATCGCCGGGTAGGACTCCTGGACAGCCACCCTGCCAGGCAGGTGAGGGGGCCCCAGCCACGCACACTGGCCACTAAGTACCATCAAAAGCGTAGTTACACCCACTGGCTGAAGGCCCAGCTACAGCCCCCCCCCGCCCCCGCCACCTGTGTGTCTCCACGTCTTTAGCCATCACGTCGTGGGACGGCAGACCCGTGATACCAGGACAGGGATACAGTCACAGGCATGCCACTCAGCACGAAACTGTCCCCTCAAGTCACACCATGCCACACCCACTGGCACAGCTCCTCCTGCCCCTCCCTGCCTGCCCTCCTGGTGTCCACAGGCTGGCCTGAGAAGTAAGGTCAGTCTGGCCACTTATTCCCCCAAAATCCCCAGCCCAGTCAGGCCTGACAAGGCGTAAGGACCTCCTCCTGGAGGTCACGAGAGAAGCCCCCTGGTCACCCAGGAATGCATGATGTCTGCCCCTCCAGAGCAGCCCCAGGACGGGCTGCAGCTGGGAACAGGCCCCAACCGTCCTGGTGACATCGTCCCTGAGACTATTTCCTCCCACAAGCCCCCTTCCCCACTCTGGTCTTAAAGTCAGACAGGGTGCTAGACCCTGGTCTCAGAACAAACCAGGTGGTCATGCCCACATCCCCGCTCCGAACCTCCTCTGCAGACATACCCGCTCTTTGCCACTGATCTCCAGCTGGATCTCTCGCTCTCTCAGCTTCCGCCACTGGCTATAGTACTTGGTGAGAGGTGTCCCCTCTTCTCGGGTCTGCTTCTCCCAGGTGTCCTATGGGGAGAGTTTCAGGATCATGTCCACCCTGGGGAAACCTCCAAACCCCAGCCCTCCACTGACTAGTGCCTCAGGCAGTGCTGCCCACCCCACCCACCCAGACACCAGCTCCCAACTGACCACTGCATGCTGGTCAGCCACACCGAAGGAGGCCCTCTGGCGGCGACTGCAGATGTACTCAGCATTCTCCTGCACCTTCTCTAGCAGCTGGCGTAGCTGCCGACAGTAGTTGGCCACCTTGCATTCCCGGAGGAAGGATTTCAACTGCAAAAGGAAGGGGGGGGTGGGGGCAGTGCTCAGCCTAGGTCCAGGCACAGACCATGATCTGCCGGGATCACACATGACCACAGGGAGGTATGGGGGAGCAGGAAACATGTGTCTCACAGCCCTAGGGCACACAGTTGGGGAATGGGGCAGTTACGTTGGTGTGGGGTGGGGGCCGTGGCGTGGTGCCGCATGACCCCTGTTGTCTGGGCCCTGTGGGGGCTGGAGAGCAGACGGCCCACCCTACGGGCCGGGCAGAGGAACAGGCGGCATGGATCTACCCTCCAGGTCACATCCCACCCTCAGCCTGTCTGTGTAAATAAAGCTGTATTGATACACATCCACACTCCTTCACTTAGGCATTTCTGTGGATTTTTTGTACTTCAAAGAGGAGACCTGAGCAGTTGTGAGAAACCACATGACTGTAAAGCCTAAAATACCATTTAGCTCTCTCTGCCAGAACAGTTTGCTGACCCATGTTATAGACCATGATTCTGGGACCTGGAGTCCACAAATAAAGCCTTGCCTACACAGCCACATGTGTCTGGATGGGCCTCTGAACCAGGTGCAGTTCGGGTGCGGGCAGCCCACCCCTACTCACCAAGCCGGCCTACAGCTGGGGGAGCTGACTCTGCCCACCAGAATCAGGGACAGGACCTGGCCCTTCCCGTGAAAGGCCCCTGCCTCCTTGAGATGGCAAACACCTGGGCTGAGAGCAAGGGGACCTCTGACAGGCCCAGAAGGGACTTGTGAGAGAAAGGACTCCAACCCCACCCTTGTATCACCTGAAGGAAAACTGAGGCAGGGTTGGTGCTGAGGCTGACCGGGACTTCCTCCTGCCCCAAACCTGCACGCGGGACCATTTGGGAAAGTATACAGTCAGGAGACCAGCTTGACCCAGGGCTGGGGGGCCGGGTCCAGCCCGCTCCACCAGGACTACTCCTAGAAGAGAATTCTTGGTCGGTCTGGTCCCTGGGCTGTGACAGGCCTGGGGAGGAGCTAGCAAGTCCGAGGGTCCCCGTTAACTCGCCTGCGCCAACCCCACCCCTCAGGACTCCACACCCCTATGTTCGTGCTACCTATGATGAGGCAGCGCCAACATGAAACCCTGCAGCAGGTTAGGCTCTGCTACTGACCCTGTGTGGCCGTGACAAGGATGCCTCCTTCTGGCACCTGTGTCAATGGGAAGCTGAGCCCATGAAGACAGCCTAGTCTGCTACGAAGCACGCCATCAAGGCATCTGGGAAAGGAAGAGGGAGCCAGACAGCTGGCACACACCTGCAGCACAGCGGGCAGCGCCAGTTCGGGGAAGGCAATGCTCTGGGCCTGGCTGTGCAGGTACTCCAGGGTGAGGTCGTACAGCTGCTCCACCAGACCATCCTGAGGCAGTGGAGAAGAAAGGAGAACTCAGCCCTCTTCACGCCTGCTTGCTATCAGGGTGGAAATCGGAGGATGTGCCTCCACAGCCTCCCCGGAAGCCACACTCTGGCTCAATATGGCTGAGGCCAAGGAGCACCACCTCCCCCGCAAGAGCCCCATGAAGGCCCACACAGACTGGAGGGCAGCAAGTCCCCTCCCGTCCACACTAATTGGACTCCAGTCACCCCGTACACTGACCTCGGTGCCCTAGAACATCCTGCCATGACCCCGCCCAAGGTATTTTCCCAAGCGTCTCCACAGGAGGCCTGGAGGCCAGCCTTACCCGGTACGCCTTCTCCTGTAGGTTGACCTTGGACAGCTTTAGGATCACAGTGAAGTTGATGGGCTTGGAGCTCATGCGCCCCGGCCTCTTATTGAAGTCGACCTGCTGGAAAACCTGTCCCCAAAGCCACTTCAGCTTGGCCTGCTGTGCCTCATGCCCCACTGTATCCCACCCCCCCATCTGTACCCCAGATCCTTAGAGGCCCCAAAACCAGGGAGAGGTAGCCACACAGAGTGCCAGTCCTGTGGCCCCAGAGACCCCCTGCCTTCCAGAGCTCCGGCCTCCAAGGGCATCACTTCTTTGCAGAGCGGGATTCTGGCCAATGGGTGCAGGACCAGAAGCACACCCGTGCACACTGCTACCGACCCTCTCCTAAAACCAGACCAAGAAGCCCTAAGAACCAGTGTCTGGAAACAAAAGAAAGGTCCTTTCTGTACAGGGTCACTGACACTGCAACGTCCTCACCCATGACTGCATTCCCAAGGCCTGGTCCCAACCCCAAGGCTGCATCCTGGGAGTGATATGCCAATGGCCAGAGGGTCTCAGCAAGGGCCTGAGGAGCTCATAACCCCTCATCCTCCACAGAGACCACAGGCTGTGCCCATCGGCCTCTGCCTCTCAGGGAAGTCCTCCCTGTGTCCGAAGGCTGCGGGCTGTCCTGGGATAGCGGAGCGGGAGCCATGCCTGGCCCCTCCTCACCACCCTCGAGCAGGGGTGATCCAGGATGTTGTCCTGAGGGGGGTGGGTGGCCGATGCTGAAGACACCACAGAGCAGAGAATGATGCTTCACAGCTGAGCTCAGCACAGCTCCAGATAAAAAGCACCCATGACTGTGCTAATAACAGGTTTCCCTAGGGGATCACTGCCCTTTCTCTAGCCTGGCTCAGCCTGAGGTGGAGCAGGGGCTGCTCTCAGCACCCCTTCCCACCCACCCAGGGAGGCAAGGCCCTGGGGGCAAAGAGCTTTCCTTCTGCCTCTGTGACTTATTTTCTCTGGAAAGGACAGGCCTGCACCTGTGGATGTAAAAAGGACATGCCGGTCTATGGCATGCTGACGCAGGGACCAGTACAAGGGTTGTGCAAAAAGAAAACACGAAATCAGAAGAGAAACCCCGGGGGCTCCCTTCTCTCCCCTACTTTGGTAAACCGGTGCAGACCACAGCTCTGGCCACATTGAGCCACTAATCCGGCCCATCCAGCAGGTGGCACTAAGGGCCTCTCTAGTAGGGAGATGTGAAGTCCTAAGTATAAGGTGGGGTGGGGCCTAACCCCCGGGGCATGCAGGCATGCACACAGATCCGCACAGACACGCACAGACACACGCATACACAAAGGAGCATGCAAAAAGAAACGCAGCTTTGGAATCAGATCTAGGGTTCCAGCCCAGCTCTCCTGCCCGCTGGAATAGACTCAAGCGTGTCCTAAAACCAGCACCCTCAGGCCAGCCCTGCAGAGCAGCTGTCCTTGTCCTCCCTGCCACTCGCCTGCCAACACACACCCCAGCTGGGGCAGGTAGCAAGGCGCCGCACAGACCGATGTCCTCATAAAACCTCCTCTACAGATGAGAACACCAGCACTCAGGAGGGTTACGCTGCATCTCGGGATGGGCGGTCTGTGCGCAGCAAGGAGCACCTCCAAGCAGAGCACAGAGGCACTGTGCTGCCCCCTCCCAGCCCAAGCGACAGGCACCCTCTCACCTCCAGTATGAAGGGCAGCACTGGGATGAAGGTGCCGGTGCTCTCCGAGAGCAGGGTCAGAGCACGCACGCAGTGCATGCGCAGGGGGTAGAAGCGGGCAGTGGGAACCAGCCTGGGGGCATGGAAAGGCAGGAGTGAGCAGAGGCAGTAGCCTCACCATCCCAGCCTGGCTCCCCATGACCTGTTTCCACCCACGGGGCTCGAACCTCAGGAAGGGCCCCTCTTGGTCACTTCTGTCAGGGTCAGTGGCCACACCTGCCCTATCTGATTCCTCCAGACAGAACAGGGCAGACCAGAAGTCCCCGACTAAAATCCGGGTCTTAAGGACCTGCCTCCTCACTCAATTATCGGGTGAGAGAACATCCCACGCGGCTTTTAACTTAATTTCACTTTAATGCAGGAGGAGAGCAGCGGGAGATGGTTCATTCAAAGCTCTCTTTCTTCCCAGCTCCCTGCTTTCAAGGCTCCTCCTTCAGGAGCACAGGGGCGACCCCTCCTGGCTAACAAAGGCAGCCACCTGGGCACACGCGGCTCCTCCATTCTCTGCGCCCAGAAACTAAAGCTCAATGGTTACAACTGAAATGTGGCGCGTTGTACTAGACCCGCCACCCAAGAACCCCATGGTAAGACAGACACCCAAACTCCCTTCAAACCGCACATAGTCCCTTCTACCCAGCATCTCCCAGAATGCACGAATCCGGGGCATTCTCCCATGCTGGCCTCTGGGCCACAGATGGCGCCACCCCGGGTCCTTCCACAGGTGCTGCCAAGTAACAGACCCCAGGGCCCAGGGCTGGCTCATACCCTTGGAGAACTAGCTCCTCCTGACCCTCCAGGATGCCTCCCTGTGAAACCCTCTCCTCTAAACCAGCCTCCCATGACCTTGTCCAAAGACAGTCTGTACAACCCTGACCCCGTAACGGCCCACATAACCCTGGCCCTGACCTCCTTTGGCCCTCAGGGTGGCCCCGCCCATCCGTGACTCACTTGATGCAGCCAATCACCACTTGCGAGAGGGGGTAGATCAAGGGCTGCAGGGCTTCGCTGGGGTACACAGTGCTGAGGGCACGACACCACAGGTAGAGACAGTGCACGAACTGCCAGTTGTACACTGACTGGTAGGTCTCCTGGGCACAGAGTGAAGTCCGTTTCCAAGTCAGCCCAGGGGTCCCAGAAGGACCCAGCCCTCCCTCACCCACGGTGTGCACGGGGTCCCAGCCAGCAGCAGCAGCAGCGACCACCTACCCCACCCCCTCCCCTGACCCACCCTCAGAGCTGCCCGCACCCTCCACCTGTTCCCCAAGCCCCCACCGGCAAGGCCCCTGAGCCCTCCAAGGCACTGGGTTGTCTCTCCCCAGGGCTACACAGGAATACGGAGGCTTCCAGGAGGTCCCAGCCCCTCAGCAGTGGAGCCCTAAGTATACGGTGGGGTGGGGCCCGACCCCGGACATGCCAACCCCCACCCCATAAGCCCAACCACGCACTTTCTTGCGTGTGGTCATGGCATTGCGCAGGTGGATGGCGAGCTGGCGAATGTAGAGGAAGGCATGCTGGTAGGCGATGCCAGTGTCCAGGGCAAGCAACTCGGTCAGGGTCCGCTGCATGAAGTTGATGAAGGGCAGGGTGCCGGGGGAGGTAAACTTGCAGTTCCTCACGTAGGTGATGTACATTTGCTGCCAGAAAGATCCCAGTCAGGGCCACCCGAGCTGCCAGGGCACTGTGCACCCGCTACCCAGCTCCAAGCCGCTGCCAGACACCTGGGCCTTTCCTCAGTGGGAGCCACGGCCGGCCACGTCTGCTGCAGACCCCTCCCCCTACGTGGCACTTGCTCCTTGGGCCCTCTGCTGCTCAGCTGCCACACACGTATACCCACACAAAGTCTGCCGCGCGGAACAGGAGACTTATAGGGAGGGTGCGGTGCCAAGGAAAACGCAGCGCGAATAACTGCAGGAAGAGGCAAGGAGACCACGGAGGGACTGGGAAGGAGGGGCTAGAAAAGCTGCAGCTACAGGCCAGGCCCACGCAGGGGTTTCTAGAGGGTCACTGTGTGGGACACATCACCCCAGGCGTGCAGCCAAGCAGCAGGGTCCCTGTCCCTCTCCACACCTGATGTCCTCATCTGCTGAGGGGAGAGCTGTGCAGAGCAGTCTATGTGGAGCCCCAGAGGACCAAGAGCTCCCATCCCTGTCACTGTCCCCCACTTCCTAGGGAGAGAACTGCAGTGATGGCCTGGGTCAGCCCAGAGCCACAGCCTCAGCAAGAGGAGCTGACCACAAAGGCAGCCGCCCAGACCTCAGACCAAGACTTTCAACCCAGACTCTACTGGACACAGCCTGGGGGGCATCGGAGGCAGGAGCCGGGGGTCCACACTACCTTGAGGATAGGACTCAGGAAGACAGCCTTCTTGTGCCGACAGACCCTGACGAGGACCAGGAACGCCAGTACGCGCAACGTCTCTTCACCTGTGCTCCACAGAATCACCATCCTCTGCAGAAGGAGAGACATCACTGCCTGCCCCAGCCTCCCCAAGCCCAGCCAGAGGCCCCTGTGGCCACTGCTAGGAGACAGCCCTTCCCAAAGCACCTCAGGATAGAGCTACGGTTACATCTCAGTGAAAAAGTAACAAAAACGTGGAAGGTAACACGAGGCTCCCCAAGAAGGCTGTACCACAGAAACACAGCTTTGTTGTGAGGCACGTATCCAGAAAGGCACGTTAGGGGGCACCGGGGTGGCTCAGTCAGTTAAGCAGAAAGGCACGTCAGAAGACAAGAAAAGCTCGTCTTGCTACAGCTCTTGTCAGAAAGCGGTTGCCTCACACGACCGGGCCTGCGGCGCCAAGGGCAGAGAGCTGACCGAAACAGAATCCCAGCAGGGCGTAGGGTGGGGGGCGGGCGCAGATGCCACCCCCACTCTGGCTGGGAGCGGGGCACGCCGGAGGGGTGGCCACGCGCGCCTCCGATCACAGTGCCAAAGGGAGAGAGCCGGGTACCTTGAGCAGCATGCGGCACTGCTTGGGAAAGGTCAAGTAGTACAGCACGGAACTGCTGACGTGCTGGAGCACGGCCGCCGCTGCTGTCGCCTCCGTCACGCAGGCCACCAGCTGGGGAAGCAGGAGGGTCAGCGAGGCCCAAACCCACTCACGTCTGGGACACGAGGAAGGACTGCACCACCGGCTTCAGCCAGGCCTCGCGGGATACAGGAGGCCCCCTCCCCGCTGGAACTGCACCTGTACGACTGAGCTCAGGTAGACCTTGACGTCCAGCCGGAGCTTCCCCCACAGCGGGCTACTGGACGGCTGCAGCACCCTGCAGAGAGACCAAGCCCACCCCTTCTTGAGCGAACCCCCCCGCACCGCACACCGCCCCCCAAAGCCCCCCACCCTTCACGGGGACTGCTCTCCCAGTGCAGCGGCCCCCTTCGCACAAGAGTCTGTGCCTGGCCGATGCCAGCACCACTCACGACACGTGTGTTTGCCGCCCACTCGCTCAACGGCTATCCCCTCCACCATCCCCCGTCAGCTTCCTCGATGAGGCCCCTACCTACAGATACACACACCATCCCCAGAGCAAACAGCAGAAGAGTGGATGAAATATTCACTTGCAGAGAAAAAAAAGAGTGAAAAGGGGAGAATCCTGACCTAAGGGACTAGTGGCGCAAAGCCAAGCACACACTCTGGGCCCCCCCGAGGAACTGTGGGCAGAGAATGTACCTTTTCAGAAGGAAAACAGAAAGGAGGAAGGACAAAGCCACCCAACTGGCCCCGCCCAGCCTCTCCCCGGGGCCCGGCAAAGGGCCCGGTTCCGTCTTCGGCATCCCTCCGTGCTGGCTGGCTCCAGAGGGGGACTGATAGATCACAGGGCCTCTGCCTTCCCCAGTGCGGGGTCCTGACCACGCCCCCCTACCTCCCCTCTTCCCTTTCACCTGCTGTTGTCCTTGGGGGCTTTCCCAAACAGTAGCTTCTGGAGACAACCAAAAAGATCTCTAATGCAGAAGGTGACCAGGGCGTTGAACACTGCAATGAGGGGACCACAGATACCACTCACAGGACAGAAGACAGAACAGAGAGGCTGCATCCCAGGTCCTCTCACCCCAGCTCACCAGCACTGTCCGTGACCTGGAATTTGCTGACTTCAGCACCTTCCTGGTCTCCTTGGGTGGTGACCACAGCAGCTCGGAATGCCTGCACAACTTCATGGAACAGCTTCGGAGTAAGGTGCTGCTAAATTAGGGATAAGAGGACCCAGAACGTTGGGGAAGCGGTCAGCTGTGCTGGACAGAGCAATAGGCAACCAGAGCTCCAGAAACCTGCCGTGACAGAAAGGTACCCCTCGCCCACATTCTGAGACACGGAGCAGAGATGGAGGCAGTGTTGCTGAGCCACGTGCAGGGAAAAACAACAAAAAACCAGAGTCCAGAATCTTCCTGGGAGGGCAGGGAGCCTGGCTCAGGAGAGAGGCTGAAGGTCCCAGATCTGGATGGTGGCCTGCACCAGGTGGTTTCTAGGGTTCTCCCTTCTGTCCTTTCCTATCTCTGCAGAAACCAATGTAAAACCCTTGGAGGAAGGGCTCTAGCTCCTGACAAAGGCAGAAACTATGTCCTAACCCACAACAGACTTCAGGGAACAGGGAGCCCGAGAGAGACACTGAGTGGAAGAGAGCAGAAAGAGCCCCTGGAATCTCTGACCGAAGGGGAGAATGCAATCCTGGAGCCTCTTAGCATAAAGGCAGACCCATGCGACATCCTTCACGTGAGGGTCTGGTGCAGAAGAGGACCCCAGTGTGGGTGCTCAGAGAAGGGGCTCCTCCCGTCTGCCACAGACCCAGGTAACTAAAATGAGTCAAGGGCAGACTCCCAAAGGGGTGGGGGGGTGTCCAGCTGCCCACACCATGCCACTTCTCACCATTGCTGCCTGCTTCCACCTCTCAACCATGGCTAGGGTCACAGGAGCAGAATCCCTTTTCTTCCCCTTCAGTCCTCTGGGGACCTCATCCTCATCCGAATCTTCCTCCTCCCCACTTGCTTCCTGCACCAGACACAGAGGACCAGGCTGGAGCAGGATGCAGAGGCCATAAGTGTGCCCCTGCCCCCACCAGCTCTGCCTAAGCCCTCACTTCCAACGTGTCGGGCAGAGTGTGCAGCTGCTCCTCCTCGTCCTCGGTGCTGTCCGAATCACTGAAGTTCAACAAGCTCTGGTCATTCTCCTGCAGGAACTTGTAGAACTCCGGGTCTTTGTCCTTCAGCCGAGAGAGCTGGTCCTTATGCTCAGACGCACGACCTTTACGCCGACTGAGAAGGCAGGGGTCGTCAAGTCCACAGGACAGGCATAGCCCACAGGACTGGGGAGTAGGGGACGTGGGGTAAGGCTTCCTGTCCTCCACACTGTAAGCTCGCCAGCCTCCACAGGGAAACTACAGGACTTGATCTGCTCTCTCCACAACAGCTACCCACAACCAAGGTAGGGGATTTCCAGCAGTTAAGTTTTCAGCAGATTCCTCTCTCCCCCAAACTCCACACTCGCGCAGCCAACTGCCTCAACACCTGCCATTTCAAACCCACATACAACACTGAACTTGTGGTTTCCCCCAAACTTGCTCTGCCAGCACTCTGCTCCACCTCAGTTGTGGGTAACTCTACCTTTACAGGCACTCAGGTGAAAGACAACCTCTGTCTCTCATACCCAGCATGCAATGTGCCATGAGACCTAATTAGCAAAAGCCCTTCAGAGCCTCTCACGCCTCCTAGTTAAACCAGCACCATCTCCGGGCGCCTGGGTGGCTCGGTCGGTTAAGCGTCCGACTCCGGCTCAGGTCATGATCTCACGGTCCGTGAGTTCGAGCCCCGTGTCAGGCTCTGTGCTGACCGCTCAGAGCCTGAAGCCTGTTTCAGATTCTGTGTCTCCCTCTCTCTCTGCCCCTCCCCTGTTCATGCTCTGTCTCTGTCTCAAAAATAAATAAACGTTAAAAAAAAAAATTAAAAAAAAAAAACAAAAAAAACCACCATCTCTCAATTCTCCCAGTTACCACAGTGGTCTCTCCCTATCTCCACACCCACCACCTCCAACCTACTCTCAACACAGCAACCCAAGTGACTCTTGAATTGCATGTCACAGGACGTGACTTCACAGCTCGAAACCCTGAGATGGCTTCCCATTTTAGCGCAGGTCTTATAAATTGTCTACAAAATCTGACCCCGTTATCATCTCTCCTGGTTCACCTCCTACTACTCTCCCCCTCGCTCCTCCATACACACTCACCTCTGTGTCAGACCCGCTCCCACTTCAGGAGCTTGGCTGTTCCTGCTGCGTGAAATACCAAAGCATTCTTCCCGCCTTCGTGGCTTACTCCCCCAAGTCTCTGTCCAACTACCACCTCTGCAAAGGGCCTTCTCCACTAAACACAGCAACAGCTGGTGCCCAACGTGCTCCCCATTTCTCTACCCCTTCAATTTTTCCCGTTTGCCGCACTCATTTCTTCTCACATACCACACGTCGTGAATCACCCGAGACTGAGCGAGCTCCTCTACACCAGAAAAGGGCCTATTATTCACCGATGTACGTTTGTCACAGAACAGAACCTCAGCAAACACGGGAAGAAAGAATGGGTAAGGCGAAGGGTCTGGGGAAGGGGTCAGCGATCCCCAGGCCCCAGGACCGGTCAGCATACACGTGACGGGTGGGCCAGGACGGTGAAGAGGGTCTGGCTTTACAGACGTCCCGCGGGAAACGCTACCCTCACCTGGACGAGGGGCTTCCGCCTGGCTTATCCGCACTCCGGTCGGCTTCACACGCCGCCCACGTCTCCGCTTCCGGGGCTCCTTCGGGATCCGATTCAGACTCAGAATCAAAGCCCGAAGCCAAGAACTCGTCCACCGTCAGCTCCGCCAGCCGCCTGCGGGTTACGACATCTGGATCAGGACTCCCTGCCAGGCCGGTTTGCCCCAGCCTTGCTGCACCAGGAACGCGTTTAAGCTCAAGGAGAGCCCCTGTGAATATAAGGGTCCCCTGGAAAGCCGAATCGATCCTCAGAGCCTCAACTTACCGCTTGGTGCCCCGCACCACCGCCATTACTGCCAAACCTCAGCGTGCGCCCGACTTCCGGCTCCAGAATGCCGTGCGTTAGCCGCACTTCCTCCAGGAGGGCCCCGCCCCCAATACCGCCCCTCCGCGCCCCACCGGTGGCTCTAAGTTTCTCCAGCGGTGGCTCCGGAGGCATCCAGGCGGAAGGGCGCATTCACATCCTCCTGGCTCCGGGCTCCCACGGTGGCCGGCGGAATTGGGGCTAATGGCGCAGGCCTGGTTCAGTCATGGGTCCCGCACACATCACTGAGTGAGGGGCTGTAGCTCTCGAAAATCGGGCAGGACTGCATATGATAGAATCCTGACCTGCTGCTCACAAATCTGTGTCCTTCCTGGTTCTAAGAGACAGTAATAGCGGTACCTGTCTGAGGGAAGAGAGGCCGGGACCTGGGGCAACCTCTCCCAGCCCTGCCCGCAGCCTCCCTAGAGCTCCATGGCACGTGCCTGTGAGATGTCAACGCACTGACAGTGGACAAAATGCATCCAGATGGAAACACTTGACAGACAGGACTTCTATGCAACAAGCTTTTACAAATCAATAATAAAAAGCCAACAACCTAGTAGGAAAAACGGTCTAGTTGAAAAGGCAATGCCTTGGATGGGCAGTTCGCCAAAAAAAAAAAAAAAAAAAAAACCAAAAAAAAAAAAAAACACTGAGGGACAGGCAAGTCTCATCCGGATCAAACAAGGATGAGAATGATGAGAGTCATTACAATTTCACTGGACAGACCACATCACGGGGCGGGGGGGGGGGGGGGGGGGGCGGTGGGCAATGGACAGATCCCAGAGCCCTTACTGAAGTCCGTTTGGCCAAATCTTCCTTAAAGTGCTGTGCCTGTACTTCAGTCCAGCGAGTCTTCTGCCGGGAACTTGCCTATGTATACACTAGCCCTAGTCCACATACGGGGCTGGGCATGAATGGCCACTTTTCCTCTGCCCTGTCCTGGGTACGGCAGGTACAAAGGCCCAGAGGCTGGAAGTTTGCCTTGCCTGGAGAAGAAAGGAGGTGGAAGGCCAGCTTGTGCCCTCTTTCCCTCCACCCATCTACCTAAAGGCAAGGCTCTGTGGGCCTGGACAGCCAGATCCCACAGCCCTCTTGGGAGCAGTCGTGGCTCCTGCCAGGTCCCCCAGGCCATGCACCCCTGTCCTACCACACCCTACCCCGCCCCACCCAGTTCAAGGCCTGGTACTTGTAGGGGTTCATGGAGCGAACTCAGCAAAGGCCAGACAGGCAAAGTGGTCTGCGTGGGGTCACAAAGGGTCAGGGAGGATGTGGTCCTGGGCTGCCTCAGGCCCCAGGGGCAGCAGGGCCTTCCAAGCTTCGGGTCCAGGATGCTAACAGGGGCGGGGCTTCTTGAATGAATTGGCGGGGATGGATGATGGTCGGTGAGGCTTCTCCTAGGCAGGCGGCGGGCGGGGCCCAGGGGGCTTCCTGGAGGAGGAGGCAGGCAGAGCGCCCAGACATTTGGTAGGATTAGAGTGCCTCGTTCAGTCCCCAAAGACGCGGGCTGCGCGGGAGGCGGAGCGGGCGGCGCCGAGAAACAGCGGCTGCGGGCAGGCGGCGGGACCGAGGGAAGCTGAGCCGGCCGCCACCGCCTAGCAGCCCTCCAGCCGTCAGTGCGTCCGTTCATCTGTGCGTTCTCCGCGGATCGCGGCGGGTCCGGCGGCCGAGACCATGCAGCCGCGCAGCGAGCGCCCGGCTGGCAGGACACAAAGCCCGGAGCACGGCAGTCCGGGGCCCGGGCCGGAGGCGCCGCCGCCGCCACCGCCGCCGCAGCCGCCGGCGTGAGTGGGCCGAGGGTCTGGGGACCGTAAGCCAGACCTGGGGCTGAGTGGGTCCGGAAAGGAGACAAGGAGGGGGCGCGCGCCGACCCTGGCAGGCTGCCCGGAGGAGGCGGCCTCTGCGCCCCGCAGACTCGGCCGGCCGGTGGAGGGTACAACTCCTCCTCCGTTTATCGCGCACACAGAGACCTGGGACAGGACGTCCAGAGGTGGCTGCTTCCCGGAGGCTCTGTCCTCTCCCGCCGCCCTTGAATTCCGGCTGCGCTCTTTAGACTCAGGCGGCTTGTCTGCAGGATGCGTGTTGGGGGGGGGGGGGGGGGGGAGAGGGGCGGGTGGAGCCGCTCCGGAGGGTCAAGTGAGGTCAGGCCTGATGGTGGGCATAGGGGTCTTCTTCAGAGCTGTCATACAGCATTAGCCAGTTTCGCTTCATGCACGTCCTGTGTGCCCAGCTCGTGCGGAGGACACTGGACTCATGGGAAACAGGAACGGTGGCGGGTCACAGACAGAAGAGAACCTGGTCCCAAGGAGGGCAGAGGAAGCCTGGTTCTTGGGAGAGTCACAGGCAGAGGGGGTCCTGGTTCTTATGGGTACACCTGGGCAGGGGGGAGTGTGGTGCCAGGAGGGTCCCAGCAGAGGAGGCCGTATAGGCCCAACAGTCGACATCAGGTGCGTGACTGAACCTCACGCTAGGAACAGGGACGGGGCAGTTTTGCTGGACTCCAGGGAGGCTCCCCGTATGTGAGGAAAAGTTGAGGAGGGTGGTCCTTGATGGAAGCCAGGTACGGGCTGCTGGACGGAGGGGTGACCTCCTGGGTGTCCTGGCCCTGCCCGAGGTTTCAGGGGTGGGTGGACAACTCCCTGCAGAGTGCACCCTGACCTGGCACTACCCACCTGCAGCCCAGAGGCAGAGCGTGCGCGTCCTCGGCAGGCCCGGCCCACGGCCCCCATGGAGGGTGCAATGCAGCTGCTGAGCCGTGAGGGCCACACTGTGTCCCACAACTCCAAACGGCACTATCACGACGCCTTCGTGGCCATGAGCCGCATGAGGCAGCGTGGCCTCCTGTGTGACATCGTCCTGCACGTGGCAGCCAAGGAGATCCGAGCACACAAGGTGGTGCTAGCCTCCTGCAGCCCCTACTTCCACGCCATGTTCACAAGCAAGTACCACCACATCCAGTCTGGGCACTTGGGGGGCTCCGCAGATCTCACAGGGCAGGGACCGGCCTGACCCGCTGTCCCCACAGATGAGATGAGTGAGAGCCGCCAGACGCACGTGACGCTGCACGACATTGACCCTCAGGCCTTGGACCAGCTGGTGCAGTTTGCATACACTGCCGAGATCGTCGTGGGCGAGGGCAACGTACAGGTGAGGGGGCCTCATCTCACAACCCACGGCACCTCTCCTGGGCCTCGTGCCTCAGCTCCCGGTGTCTTCTCGTGCCTCTCCCTGTCCCTCAGTGCCTCACGTCCCGTTTCTCCGTCCCTCTTCCCCTGGCTCTCTCTCATCTCACCCCACAGACTCTGCTCCCAGCTGCCAGCCTCCTGCAGCTGAATGGCGTCCGTGACGCCTGCTGCAAGTTCCTGCTGAGTCAGCTCGACCCCTCCAACTGCCTGGGCATCCGGGGCTTTGCTGACACACACTCCTGCGGTGACCTGCTCAAGGCAGCACACAGGTACGTGCTGCAGCACTTCGTGGATGTGGCCAAGACTGAGGAGTTCATGCTGTTGCCACTAAAGCAGGTAACGTGCCAGCTGGCATACAGCCTCGACCCTGACCCAGTCCCTAGACCCTGGACCCCAGACCCCGTCCTTAGACCCCTGGCTCCCTTCATCTTGGCCCTTAAGACCTGGCCCTTTGCCCCCCTCCCCCCGCCCCCAACCCTTATTCCCAACCTCTGACCCACGCTGCAGGCTCACGACCCATCCCCTGACCAAGCCCCACAACCTCATCCCCATTTTCTGACCCACCTAAGCGTTCAACCTTTGACTTCTGATCCCATCCTGCCCTGACCACATCCCTGCCTACAACCTCTAGTCCCTGGTTCCACGTCCCCAGGACTGCTCTGGGCCTAGGTCCCCAGGAACCAAATCTGTGGCTCCTGACCTTGCTTGGCCCCTTCTCATAGGAACTCTGGGCTCCCTATCAGACTCTCCCTCCCAGGCACCTTCAGGGCTCCATGGGCCCCCAAGACCCTCCCCAGATCTCAGGTCTGAGGGTCCCCACCTCCAGGTGCTGGAACTGGTCTCCAGCGACAGCCTGAACGTGCCTTCGGAGGAGGACGTCTACCGTGCCGTCCTGAGCTGGGTCAAGCATGACGTGGACTCTCGGAGACAGCATGTCCCAAGGGTGAGGCCAGCGCCTGGGGGGGGGGCCCAGTGTACCCGGGAGGGGCTGCACAGTGGCGGAGGGCCTGGGTGCACCTGGGCTCTGCCATGTCCAGAGAGCCTTCACAGGAGTGATGCAGGCACGTGTTTCAGGAAGGGTCCAGGGTGTCTGAGAGTGAGTCTCTTCACTGGGGCCTGCCCCCTGACCATGGCACCCCTGCACCCCCCAGCTGATGAAGTGTGTGCGCCTGCCCCTGCTGAGCCGGGACTTCCTGCTGGGCCATGTGGATGCCGAGAGCCTGGTGAGGCACCACCCTGACTGCAAGGACCTGCTCATTGAGGCCCTCAAGTTCCACCTGCTGCCTGAGCAGAGGGGCGTTCTGGGCACCAGCCGTACGCGGCCCCGGCGCTGTGAGGGCGCTGGCCCTGTGCTCTTTGCTGTGGGTATGTTCACCTATCGTGTCCCCTGGTTTCCGGGCCCCCCACATCACCTCCTTCTCCCCTCCCATCCCTGACCTATGCCTTCTATCTGTAAGCCAGCGCAAGCCTACCCCACGTTATATTGGTCACATCCTGCACCCACCCCACACCGGCTCCTCTTGTCAGCCTGCGGAGGACCCCGAGTGGTGTGACCCGCTCACCAATCCCCACCCCCACCCACCCTTCGAGCCCCCATACTCTTGACCTTGACCTATGCTAGAGACCCCCAGCCCATTGCCTCCCTGGGGCCCCTTGTCCTGCCCTGTCACCTCCCCATCCCTAGGTGGAGGGAGCCTGTTCGCCATCCATGGGGACTGTGAAGCATACGACACACGCACTGACCGCTGGCACGTGGTGGCCTCCATGTCCACGCGCCGGGCCCGGGTGGGCGTGGCAGCAGTTGGGAACCGGCTGTATGCCGTGGGTGGGTAAGTGCGGAGGCTGGTCTGGGGTCAGGGGCTCAGCATATACCCGCTGGGCCAATCCTGACCGGCAACGGACCCCTCCCCTAGTTACGATGGGACTTCAGACCTGGCCACCGTAGAGTCGTACGACCCCGTGACCAACACCTGGCAGCCTGAGGTGTCCATGGGCACAAGGCGCAGCTGCCTGGGTGTGGCCGCCCTGCATGGGCTCCTGTATGCAGCTGGTGGCTACGATGGGGCCTCCTGCCTCAACAGGTAGTGGCCGGGGTCGGGGCCGGGTGGCCTCTTGGGGTTGGTTTGGCTGTAGGTGTGGCCGCATCAGGATTGCAGAAGTCATGCCTGAGGGGAGCAAAGAGGGATCCCACCTGACTCGAGTCACCCGGTGCCCTGGGCTTCTCCATCCGCACCAGCCCAGCTGCCCTTTCTTTTCCTCTCAAGTTCTTCCCAGCAGCCCGGGGGCTGGGCCCATGTGGACACTTGCCCAGGGTCTTTCAGGCAGCCAGCCAGTGGCTCATGCCCACCCAGAAGGCCTGTTTCTTGCTGCAGTGGGATTCTGGGGTCAGTCTCTGTGACTGCCCAGCATGGGACTGTAGTCATTCCGTAGGGGAGGGCAGGTCCTGGAACCAGGGCAGCCTTTCTGCCACTGCTCAAGGTCAGTAGCAGACCTGGTGTCCACAGTGCTGAGCGCTATGACCCTCTGACGGGAACATGGACGTCCATCGCTGCCATGAGCACCCGGAGGCGATACGTGCGTGTGGCCATGCTTGGTGGGTGACAGAGCCTGCTTTGTGTAGTGCCCGCACCCCCACCCCTACCTGCCCCCACCCTGAGGACCCCACATGTAGCAAGCACGCCGTGGGTATGTTGACTCTCTGCAGATGGGAACCTGTACGCGGTGGGTGGTTACGACAGCTCATCGCACCTGGCAACTGTGGAGAAGTATGAGCCCCAGGTACGAACCCTCACATTGATTTCCCTTTCTAAGAGCTATTTGAGGTCATCACTCTGGTCACCCATGTCACCCAGAGGGTCAACCCTCTGCGTCCCATCCCTTTCGCACAGATACCCTGCCCCGGAGTAGGGGTCTGCGCTGTGGAGAAGGGAGGCTTGTGGTGGGTCTGCCCCCAGCCACTTTCCTCAACCACAGGTAAACGCGTGGACCCCCGTGGCTTCCATGTTGAGCCGACGAAGCTCAGCAGGGGTGGCCGTGCTGGAGGGGGCTCTCTACGTGGCCGGCGGCAATGATGGCACCAGCTGCCTCAACTCTGTGGAGAGATACAGCCCTAAGGCGGGTGCCTGGGAGAGTGTAGCACCCATGAACATCCGAAGGTGCGCTCGCCCCTCCTCCACAGCCCGGGGGGTCGTCACCACCACCTACCAGCGCCTGGCAGATAGGTCTTAGGGCCTCACCCCTGTGGGGTGTGCCAACCCCTCCCATCTGTAACCCCCCCACCCCAGCTCCAGGTCCCCGCCCCCAGAGGCTCCTCCCCTGGCCCTGCCCCCAGAAGTTCCGCCCCTGGTCCCGCCCCCAGAGGCTTCTCCCCGCCCCCCCGTCCCGCCCCCAGAAGCGCCTTCCTGGCCCCGCCCCCAGAAGCTCCACCCCTGGCCCCGCCCCCAGAAGCTCCTCCCTGGCCCCACCCCCAAGGCTCACCACCCCGACCCCACCCCCACGCCTCTAGGAGCACCCACGACCTAGTGGCCATGGACGGCTGGCTGTACGCGGTGGGGGGCAACGATGGCAGCTCCAGCCTCAACTCCATCGAGAAGTATAACCCGAGGACCAACAAGTGGGTGGCCGCGTCCTGCATGTTCACGCGGCGCAGCAGCGTGGGCGCGGCGGTGCTCGAGCTGCTCAACTTCCCGCCGCCCTCTTCACCCACGCTGTCCGTGTCGTCCACCAGCCTCTGAGCCGCCGCGCGGACTGCACAGAGACCCAGCCCCGCGGCCTCCCACATGCCTTAAGCCCCAAGGGGTGGCCCCAGCGCCTCGTGTGTCGGGGGCGGGGTGCTCGACCCCCACCGGGAAAGTCCTGCCCTGTGTGTCCCTGTCTCTCTGCGTCGAGGCTGTCCATTTCTGTGTTCGTTCCTCAGTGTTTGTGTGTGTACCGTTTATTTACTTAATGGTTGGTTTATTCATTGTTTATTGATCGATGAGCAGCGCAGCACCCACCAGTTTACAGTTTCCCCTTGAAGTGTCCTGTGTCTCTGGGACCAAGCTGCCTTCCCCTGAGTCCTGCGGCCCCACTGGGGGCACCAGGGAGAGATGGGTCAGGGGTGAACTCAGACTCTGCAGACCTAGATGGACTGAGGGGCAGATGCAGAGCAGCAGGCCAGGGTTAGTGGGGTGGGGGCTTTCTGCGCAGGTGCAGACCCTTCCAGCCTGGGCTTTGCACACCACCCCTACCATGCCCAGCCAGGCACACTCCCAAGGAAGTCATGAAGCAGCAGGCTTCCTTCTCGTGGGCATGGTGTCTTCTCTGGATCCTGCACTGAGCTGAGCACAAGCGTGCCACAGACCCCACACAGCAATATGAGCCAACTTGAACAATAAACATGTTTCTTGGGCTCTGGGGGCTTGAGGCTGAGTGTACATCTCCACCCTTTGGGGTCCTGCCTGGAATGACCGGCAGGGCGCGGGGACAGGCGTGCGGCTGGGTGAGGCTCTGCGCTGGCAGCTGGGGGCTTTGAGGCAGCATCGTCACATCCAGGTGGGACAGGGAGGTGATGTTGTGGACAAGCACCCGGCCAGGAGTGTGGTTTGCTGTCAGCACGGTCCGGAGAGGCCTTCATGGTCCCATCTCATCATCCCAGGCTCTGGAGAGGGGGGTGGGTGTACACAGCATTACCCCTGCCTCACCGTGATGGTCCTGGGGACACCCAGGAGGTTTGTGGCCTCCCTTCTGGGCATTGGCCAGGGACCGAGAGGTTGGGGGAGGGTCCTGGCTTCCCCTTCCCTAAAGTTGCACACTCCTGTTTCAGCAGCCGGGAGTAAGCACACACCCCCTTAGTCAGTGGTGACTCAATGGCATTTGGGTGGAAACAGGATGTGTGCTCTCAGTGGGGAGGGGTTGTATCAGGCAGGGGAGGGGGGGGGATCCTTGGGCTCACGGAGCTCCAGCCCCAGGCAACCCCAACCCGAGTGTTGGCAGGCCACATACTCATAAACCAGGCCTTTGAGGCGACTGCTGTACAGACTGGAGGCCAAGATGGGTGCTCTTGGCTGGACCCCAGGAGAAGACTCTTCCCACCCCCCACACCCCTACCCCCACCCCAACTCCAGCCTAGCCTGTGTGTGTGGAGGACCAGGTCAGAGAGCTGAAAGGCTTGGGCCCAGGGAAGGGTGGGTCCCTCCCAGAAAGGCTCCACCCTCGTCCGGCCCTTAGGTATAGGGCAAGACTTCCCAGAGCCCCGCCTGGGAGGCGGGACGTGAGGCTCAGTACCGAGGGACACAGACCAGTCGACCTGTTCCACTGGGGCACGCCACTACCGCCGCCCATGGGGAACAGCCACTGCGTCCCTCAGGCCCCTAGGAGGCTCCGGGCCTCCTTCTCCAGAAAGCCCTCGCTGAAGGGAAATAGGTGAGGGCGGGGGGGGTGGGGGGGGGTAGCTCAGCCTCGGCCACTAGGTCACAGGGTGTCCCTCAGTCTGCCTCTGGGGCCAGGCTGTGAGCCCCACTTCACTTGTCCCCAGAGAGGATGGCGCAAGGAAGCTGGCTGGCCTGTTTGGCACCGAGGCCGGTCCTGACGGGGACACCACTGCTGACAAGATCTTCTACTACGTCCCTGGGACGGTGAGCAGGCGGGTGGGCGTGTCCCAGCTCACAGGGGTGCGGTGGCGGTGGTCTCCGTGTGGCTGTGTGTGCCTGTCCTATCTTCGCTCAGCCCAGGGTCTTACCCCCTCAGCCTGGGGGGAGTCAGATCCCGAGTGAGGTGAGGAAGCAGACGCTGCCCCACCCTAGGGAGCTCATGCGGCCGAAAGTCTGAGTGGAGAGCGAAACTGAGAGACACTGAGTCAGTGGGGCGAGGGAGCACCGGGCAGGGGCGGGCCACAGGCGGGGCCTCCAGGAGTCTCTCTGCTACGCGGGAGGGGGCCCCAAGGTCAGGCTGTCCACTCGGAACCGTACCTGTGGTGTCTGCCCACCCCCAGGACTTGGGCGAGGGACAGCATGTCCAGGCATATTCGAGATGGACCAAGCGCATGTATCTATGTCGCCGCGTGGGCGCGGGTGTCACGGTGGTGGTGTGGCTGTGAACCCCCACCCTCTGTCATTACTCTGAGAGGAAGAGGCTTTAGGTGAACAGTGAGCCAGCCTCTCACCTACTCTGGACCTGTTTCTCCCAGGGGGGTATCTCGGCATCCACTACTGCCTCATTCCACAGCAGCCCACTGTGCCCCGCCCCCCCCCCAAGGCCACACAGCAGGGATGTGGCTCCCGTGTGCTAGGCCCGCCTCTGAACTGAGTTCCACCCCCTCTCACCCTGCCCACCTCCTTGAGGCTAAGGATTAGCTGAGTGGGGAGAGACCCCAAGCCCTCTTCCCCAGCTTGGATAGCATTGGGTAGGGGTGAGGCTCTGCTATGTGCAGAGACCCCGGCACGTAAGGGAAATGAGCCTCCAATTTCTTGGGAGACATAGAAGCAGTAACATTTGTGACTCTGGGCCAGGGCCCACGCCCTGCATCCCTCTGTCCTCGCACTGCCCCTTCGAGGCCTAGCAGCTGGTGTGGGCTTCCAGAGCTCACCTTTCCAACGTGTTCCTCTCAGGCTGGGAAGCCCACCCCTGTCCCCTCTCTTGCCCTCTGTGGTCCCGGGGCTCTCCGCAGGAAAAGTGCTGGCTTGAGAAACCATGCTGCCTCAGAGAAGTGGGCAGGGCACTCTGTCCAGGGTCTGGCTGGGCTGGGCTGGAGTCCCTCCATGTGGTCGCATCTCAGACCTCGACCCTCTCTGTCCCAGCCTGGGACACATCATGTGACCCTGGTGGAGTCACGTGAGGTGTGGTGGCCCTGGTGGTCCTCTTTTGCCAGGACATAGCAGGAAAGGGGACCAGGCAGGTTGAACCTACAAATGAACCAACCTTGCCACAGCTATGAGCTAACTCCTCCCTGGGCCCTAAGGCTGGGCCCGGGCCACAGGGACAGCTGTGTGGCCCTTCCTGCTCCGTGGCCTAATTTTCATGGGTCCCATCCCTGAGCTGTTCCCCACACTGGGTGTGGGTACAGGAGGCCCCACCCAGAGTCAGGGAGGCCAGGAAGCCGTGAGCCTGTTCACATTCCTGGGCTTGCCCAAGGGGTGGCTTAGCTTGGCCGGGACTCAGCAGCCTTTGAGACGGCCCCTGCTAGCACCCAAATGAAGCATGGCCCCAACTCGCCCCTGAGCCCCTAGACCTCAGCCCTTCCAGCCAGGGTGTCAGGTCAACACCCATCCCTATCCGACTCCCAATCTGATGATTAACCCCCCCGACTACAGAGGATCCCCTGTGTGCCAGAATCAGCTAAGTGTGTGTGGGCACTGACAGCCCCTCCCCTCAACAGACAGGCACTGAACCTCCAGCACATCCCTGGCCTGGCCTAGGCCCTGGGGATACAGCAGTGGGCAAAATAGACAAAGACCCCATTCTCTTGATATTCCCATCCCTGTGACAGAGCCAGATAACAAGGAAAAGATATGATAAGTCAGATGTGGTGGCGTTAAGGAGAAAAGTAAAGGAGGAAAGGTGTGCAGAGGGATCGGGGAAGGTTACAAAGTTACCCAGAAGGGATCTCCTAGAGAAGGTGATATCTGAGCCAAGTCCTGATGGGTGAGAAGAGAGTTGGCCTGAGTAGTCCAGGCAGAGGGACAGCAAGTACAAAGGCCCTGAGGCAGCCTGTGCCTGATATGAGAGAACAGGACTAGAGGAGGGGGCAGATCACAGAGGACCCTTTGAGCCATTTCCAGGACCTTGGGCTTCTCTGTGGGTGAGGTTAAGGGGCCCGCCGTGGTGTGCCAAAGCTGTCGGCACAGACTCTCAAGGGCTGATCTGATGCATCTTTTTCCAGCTCCCCAGTCACTGACATGCTGGTAGTTTGAAATGGGCCATGGTGGGAGTATTTACATCGAAATCGCCTCCCCCACTTTGTAGAACCGGGTATTAAATATTTACAGCCAACACTACAAGCATGGGAGTGTTTCGAGCACCGTCTCCGTCAGATGCCCCCAAACCCCTCTGACCGACAAGTCTTTGGAGGCTGAGTAACTGACACAAGGGTACGCAGCTGAGGAAATGCCTAAAATGAGGGTTGGATCTCCGCTGAGTTCAGACTTCGCTGGCTCTGCCACTGGGCCATGTGATTTTATGACTGGCAGGCAGTGTTCGCTCGTGTGTGTATCTTCCCACTATTTCCACGTTAAGAAGCTGTGAGTGTGTATACGGTTCTGTACCTATGAGCGATGGTGTGTGTGCGTGTGTGTGTTCCTAACCTTTGTATTGTGTGACTGTAGGGGTGTGTATGGGCGGGGCAGCTGGTCCCAGGTCAGGCCCCCTCCCCTGAGCTCTGCTCCCCGCAGGACATCCCAGATTTGGAGAGCCAGCGAGAAAATCTAGAGCAGCCGTTCCTGAGTGTGTTCAAGAAGGGGCGGCGGAGGGTGCCTGTGCGGAATCTGGGCAAGGTTATACACTATGCCAAGGTCCAGCTGCGATTCCAGCACAGCCAGGTGGGGCCAGGCCGGGCCGAGCGGGGAGGGGGCAGGGGTGCTCGGGTACCAGCCTGGGGGCTGACCCCCAGCCCGTCACACCGGCAGCCCTGCTCTCCCCCAGGACATCAGCGACTGCTTCCTGGAGCTGTTCCCCTCTTACCTGTACTTCCAGGCCCATGGTTCCAAAGGACTCACCTTCCAGGTGCGGGGAAACAGGCAAAGGGCAGAGGCTAGGGGTAGAGGAAGAGAGCAGCCTCCTGGGAGGTGGGTATCCACGTCCCGCTAGGGGTCCCCCAGCCCTCCTCTCCCCCACGTGCTCTGGCAGGGGCTGTTACCACTGATGGAGCTGAGTGTCTGCCCGCTCGAGGGATCCAGAGAGCATGCCTTCCAGATCACAGGTGTGTGGGGGGCGTGAGTGGGCCTGGCCCCCAGGAGGGACCTCTAGCTGGGGCTGCTCAGGGACCTCAGTCTGGCTGAGCTTCAGAACAATGGAGGGACCCTGAGTGCACTGGGGGATCCTGGCTTTTCCTCCAGTGTGCCCATGAGCGTTCGCTGGGCAGGGGTGCAAGGTAGCGGGTAGGGGACCTCCAGGGCTGTGAACGTGGCCCTGTGAGTGGCCGATGGTCCCAGATGGTGTCACAGGCTCCTCCTGTCCCAGGCCTTGGGGTGCCCACGGATCCCTTGGGCAGGGCCTTTCCTGTGGGCTGCTGGCCCAGCCCACTCCACTCCTCCACCCCCAGGCCCGCTGCCTGCTCCCCTTCTCGTGCTCTGCTCCAGCCAGGCTGAGCTGGGCCGCTGGCTGTACCACCTGGAAAAGCAGATGGCCCTCGTGGGAGGGCTGCAGCACTGCCACTCATCGCCCCCGCAGGTGAGTGCCAGGAACCCCCACCCCCCTTTCCTTCTCCCCTGCGCCCACACCCTCTGCCTGCCCCTGACCCCCCTCCACTAGGGCCTCCCTGAGGACGAGCTGCCCTGGACTCTGCAGCGCAGACTGACCCGGCTGCGGACAGCATCGGGGCGTCAGATGGTGGGTAGTGCCATCTGTGCCTCGAGGGTCAAGCTGCAGCATCTGCCCTCACAGGTGCGTGCGAGGCGGGGGGGCCCAGTGCGAGGCGGGGGGGCCCAGGGGTGACAGGAGATGGGGCCACAGGGATGAAGACATGGGGGCACAGGACGGATGGGAGGGGGAATGGAGGAGGGGACAAAAGATGGGGGAGGGGTGAGGAACGGGGTCCAGGCCCTCGCACACACTGGTCGAGCCCCCCCTCTGCCTTTGACTCCCTTGCAGGAACAGTGGGACCGGCTCTTGGTCCTGTACCCGACATCCCTGGCCATTTTCTCTGAGGAAGCAGATGGGCTTTGCTTTAAGGTGGGTCCCTCCCCACCGTGGACCTGCCCCAGGGAGACACCCTGTGTGTGGGGGTGGGAGAGGGCAGTGGCTCCGGAGGAACCTGTATTTCGGGGCCTGTTGGGACAGAGTGTGCTGGCCCCACCCACCTGGCCCGCTGCCCTGGTCAGTCTGTTCTCAGCTGTGATGTGGCTAAGGAGGGACCCCTGCGTAGGACCCCTTATTATGCCAGAGCATCCTCCACCACCAGCAGGACCGTCACCGAGGCAGGGTGCATGGGGACGGAACCCCTCCCGGGAGGCACTCTTGTGTTGGCCCCCAGTATCTCTGAGAGGGGCCTATACCTCCGAGCGGACATTTTCCAGTGTGTGTGTGTGTGTGTGTGTGTGTGTGTGTGTGAGGGTCCTCTCGAGCTGGAGTGTGTCTGTCACGTGTATCACAGTAACCTTTTACCCTCAGTCACTGAGGAACGTACAGGGGTCTCCTGCATGATCCCTCCCACCCTACCCCCGGTCTTAATAGGTGACCCAGGGGACCAGTCCCCAGAAGCATCCATCTGTGCCTGCCATTGGCTGATGGAGGCCCTACCCAGAGTCCAGGGGTAAAGGTATCCCTCAGGAGAGACGGGGAGCACTGACCTCCCTCGGGGATGTCAGCCGCAGCCTGCCTTGCCCTCTGCCTGTGCTCTGAGGGCCCAGCCCGGCTCTGGAGGGTGAGACAGAACTATGGGCCCAGGCAGAGGCACGGGGGTTGCACCCACCCCAGACTGGGGCTCCGTCTTTCGTCACCGCCCCCACAGGGGGAGCTCCCACTCAGCGCCATCCACATCAACCTGGAGGAGAAGGAGACGCAGATCCGCTCTTTCCTCGTCGAAGGTGGGTGGAGGCCTGGGCTGGGAGGGCGGGCACGGGCCTCCCGGGTGCCCCAGCTCTTCAGTGGGGCCTTGCAGGGGGCTTCTGTTGCCAGGCCCCCTCACAGTGTCTGTGTGCTAGGCCGTCTCATCAACACCATTCGCGTGCTGTGTGCCAGCTACGAGGACTACAGCCGCTGGCTGCTCTGCCTGCAGACGGTCTCCCGTGGGGACGGAGCTCCCCCACCGCCCGGCCCTGAGAGCTTCCCAGGGCTGCGGGTGTCCACACAGGTGAGGGGCCAGCGAGGACAGATGCTGCACCCACCTCTCAGGTTCTGGGCAGAAGGGGGGGTGGGGAGGGAGAGGGGTCCTGCTATGTGTCTCACCTCCCCTCTGCCTGCCCCCTGGTGTCCAGGTCCTGGGTGGTGGCCGAGGCTCACTCTCCTCAGATGGACGAACCAGCTGGGGCTCAGGGTGCCCAGCACCCCCGTCCACGCACACCAGCCACTCTCTCCCTGAATCCTCAGTGCCGTCCACCACAGGCTGCCCCGCCCAGCCTGTGCCCGTGAGCATCTGGGAGTGGGGAGGGATAGGCAGAAGAAGGGGGCAGGGAGTCACGAGGACAGTTTGTGTTGGGGAACCTGGACCCCCATGGCACCCCGTTTCAAGCAGGACCCTAGTTCCCCGGGGGGAGGAGACTCAGACTGAAGGGAACTTTGTGCAGCCTCATGGGGTTGAGTGGGTCGGGGCCCTAGGCAACCTTCTGGAAGGTCTTTGGTCCCCCCAGGACCAGGCCCACCCTGGCGGCACCGGCACCAGCAGGCAGAGGGCAGAGCCGAGACGGAGCAGCAGCAGTCGGTCACCCAGGAACAAGGCCCGGGCCGAGGGGCCCGGCCTGGCCACCTCGTTGCTTTTGGACCTGACCAAGGTGAGCCCAGCACGCTGACCCAGTTCTCCATCCCACCCTTCACCTCCCTGGCCTCCATTTCTCAGGCCCGGGTGGCCCTGGAGCCACCTAGAGGCCTTCTTGCTCAGAGAAGGGAGGACTCGGGCCACCTCCTCGTCAGGAAACCTGTCCCTCTTGCCTCTTGCCTGCAGCTGAGCAAGCACAGCCCGGAGGGCAACCCCGAGGCCCGAGACCGGCCTCCAGAGGCCCCACGGTCCCCGCTCTACGCTGATCCCTACACACCACCTGCTACCTCCTACCACAAGATCGCAGCTGTCCAGGGCCTGGATGAGGTCAGTTCCCTGTGGGGGACGGAAAGGGCCGGATGTGTCCACAGGCTGAGGTCCACTCAGCCACGATGAGAGGCCAAGGCATTTCGGGGACAGGGATCCCTCAGCTCCACCGAGGCTCTGGTCCAGAGCCTCAGGTCACCACCCCTTTCTTGCAGTTCCTCAGCGCGATGCAGAGCTCACTTGGACCTGAGTCCTCGAGCGCATTCCCCTCGGTCCCTGTGTCTGTGCCTGTCTCTGACCCCAGCTCTGGGCTCTCCGGTCCCCACTTGCTCTCCAAGGAGGGAGCCCTGCAGCCGCGAGCCTCTCAGCGGCACCGAGGCTCTGTCCAGGGCCAGGGTCCACCACCCCCAGACTCCCCTCAGCATGTGAGTAGCAGCACCCACCCCTGCTAGGCAAAGGGTTCTGCGGGGAGGTGGAAACAGTGTGTGGCCTCGGGGACCCTGGGGGAGCAGGACAGACGGAAACAGGGAAGATATGGCAGGTCAAGGACACCGGAAGCAGCAGCAGGCTGGGGGGAGGCTGTAGGAAGGGTAGATGCGGGAGGAAAAGGTAGGGGTGGGATCTGGCAGATTCGTGGGCTGGTCTCCAAGCGTCCTCCCCCGGGGCTCAGATCTCAGACTTGTGGTTGGGGTCCCCAGGTCTCCCCTGTGAGAGAAGTCTCACCCGACCCCCTGCTGCCTCCCTCAGGTGAGTGAAGGCCCTTGCCTCTTTCTGAGGGGAGCTCTGGGTGTTGCTTCCTGAAGGCACATGCATCTCTGTCCCCCCCCCCCCCCCCAGGTGGCCATCCCCTCAGGAGCTATGACAACATCTGGGACAAAGCTTCATCTCCTTCCCACAAGCGCTGGCCCCGCGGAGCACCTGAGGCTGGTGGGGGGCTCATCCAGTGGATCTGATGGCCCCTGGGCCGGCTGGTTCTTGGGACTACCCGCCAGCATTAACCCGGGAGTGGGGGTCTGCAGCAGAGCTGGGTCTTTCTTTGTAGGGCCACGGGCTGACCAGCATCCAATACCTGAACGCCATTGAAGGCTGAGTCAGTGTCTGACCCCAGCAGGGTGCAGGGGTCTCCAGAACTCTGAGTTTCCCTGGGCTCTGGAGGGGCCAGGCAGAGGGCCTCATACCGAAGATGGCCTGGTGACACTGCTCAGGTCAGACACAGATCAGAGCAGGATGCATGGAGGGACCAAACTTGAACCATTCCTCCAGGGAAGACACGGGGAGGCCACTTGGTGCAGGCTTTACCTGGGGGTGGGAGAACAGCGTAGGTGTGAAGGCCAGAGGGCTGAGAAAGAGTAGTGGGGGTCAGAGCACGTGAGGTCAGAGAGCACAAGGGTAGGAGGTCAGCGAAGTCTGAGACGTCACAAGCAGAGGCAGGAGGGTGTTCCGGGCAAATGTGAGTGCACCGCGGCCGGCTGGGAGAAACTGACAAGAGACTAAACAAGAAAGATGAAGATTGTATTTGTGCTGCGTGTCCCCGCGTTTTCCACTCAGCAGCCAGAAGTCCCCTGTCCTGGGGACCCTGTGCGCACGCCGACCCGGCACCCAGCTTGGTAGCCTCCGTTGCTTTGCCGCCACCAGCCTCCCACCCGCGTTCCTGCCCCATCTCTGGCTCCTCAAAGCCCCGGGACGACCCCAAATGTTCAGTCCCTTTACCTGACACCACCATATTCTGCCCCTGTACCTCGTCCAGGGTTCCCCACAGGAGGGGCTCCAGCCTCTGCCCTACAGACCCTCACCCTGCTAGGACCGCCCTCCCATAGGCCCCTGTGGGTTCCTGCTCACGGTCTCAGGAGCCCAGAAGGCCTTGGCCACACGCCCCTGGGGTTCAGGGGTCAAAGAGGCCTCAGAGGTTTTCACTACCCCAGTCCGCTTGTAAACAGGGCAGATAGTCTCTGGGACTATCTGGAGGGGGCTCCACCTGAAGGCCACCCAGTCTCCTCGCCCTTGCCCCCTGCCCGGATTTCCAGCTGCAGCCTTGCTGCTGCACTGACACCTTCTAGTTTCCAACACTTTGTCCTGCTTCTCACCCCAGCTCACCAAATGAAACATAGGACACCCCGTTAAATTTGATTTCAGATAAGCCACGCGTAATTTAGTACAATCTCCAATACTGCATGTCTGAAATGCAAGTTTCACCAGACACCCTATGTTTTTATTTGCTAATCTGGCCACCTTACTAACCAGCTCCTTGCTCAGCCCTGCCCACCCAGCCTTCCAGAATCTCCCTCTTTCCAGGTGTGGAGCACAGCCTTGGCCTCAGCCACTGGCTAGACCTTTGGGTGGAATCCAAGGGAGCCAGGACCGAGGACACTGGCTCCTTCCTAGATGCCATAGGACACAGGGATCAAAGGGCAAGACCTGAGGCGGCACCTCGTCCTGAGCCCCTGGGGCCACTTCTTTGTCCTGTGTCTTCCTGGACCAAGCCTGGATCCTACCAGCTGGGGCTGGGGCTGCGGCTGCGGCCGGGCCTGCGGCTGCGGCGCCCCTGCCCCACGTGCCGGCGGAAGTAGTGGATGGCGGAGATGGTACCGATGTTGGCCAACAAGACTGCAAGAGAAGCACGAGAGAGCCTCCTGAGTGCCGGCTGCCTTCCAGTCTGGCCACTGTCTTCTGTCCACACGGCCTGGCCCTCAAAGGGCAGGAGGAGGCCAGCGGAACTAGGGGTGGGTCGGGGAGAAATCTGTGCCTCTCCACGCACCCCTCATCCCTGGTGGCCCGGCAGCTGAGACTGGACACCAGCTGTCATCCTGGGCACCAGCCCACTCCTCCCCCAGGGCCCCCGAACCTGTTTTCCAGGCGTCTGGGGTGTGCAGATCTGACGTTCTCACAGCCCAGGTGGCAAAGGCTACGAACACCAGGCACATGTCGTTCTGGCTGAAGGTAAACGAGGTGAGAGGCTCCCGGGGCTCTCCTAGGGAAAAGAAGCATGCTCTGTGCTCCGGCTCCACCCAGGCTCGTCTGTCCCAGACCCGCTATCTGAGTCACTTCTTCCGTGTAGTACCCCGTCCCAAGACACAGGGTAGTGTGTGGCACAGCTGAGTCAAGCTGACCTCAGCAGGATTTGCCGCTGGGGTACCATTTCCTGGTTTGTAAAATATCTTGCAGGGAAATGTGAGAGAAAGTCTATTGAGTGCCCGACCCAGCAGGCAGCAAGGCCTGAGCGTGAGCTGTCCCGGTGTCTACTGTGCTAGAGGCCGGGGGCAGGGCACTGCTGTCATCTGGGCCCGGATACAGAATGACGGTCAGTGCAGAGACAAGTTCCCGAGTGGCCGTGGTGTCTGGCCTCATCCACCCCACCTGGACTGTGTCCTGGGATGGCCAGCAGCTGGTCCATCCTTCCCGGATCATCCCTAAGGCCCCCCTAAGGGCTCATGACCCGGGGTCCTAGCCTGCCCCTCCCCAGCAGCCCTCCTGGCTGAGCTCTCTGGACAGTGCGTTCTCGGGACCTGGACAGCCCCGGGGCCCACGCGACACTCACCTGCTTGGCTGAACTCTCTGGACAGTACGTTCCCAGGACCTGGACAGCCCCGGGGCCCACGCGACACTCACCTGCTTGCCTGACTGCCAGGCTGAGCTGCTCTGCTGTGACTGGGCTAGGCTCTGGTGAGGTTCCAGACCCCACTCCCCAGGGGACCGACCCGGGAGGCTCTGTGGCCTGCAGCTGGAGAAGGGCAGCCAGCTCTAGCACGCCCCCCGACACGTCCTCCCCAAGGAAGTGTTCATAGGCCTCGGGGATGGAGATGGGCATGGGGTCTCCAGGCGGACAGGCTGGCACAGGCTCAGCTTGTGGGGGGTGGGCCATGGAGTGGCCCCCCCAGTGCCCTGACCTCTGGGCTCGGCGGTCCTGGAAGAAGAACTCGCACGTGTCCGGCCACTGTACTCCGGCCAGCGCCTGGTCAGCTTCTGCCGCCTCCACGGCATCTTTATCCTCCTCCTCAATAGTGTCACAAAAAAAGAACTCGTAGGCCTCTGGGAGGGTCACTGCAAAGCTGCTCCTGGGCCTAGACCCCACAGAGGCAGAGGGGGGAGGGGAAGGCAAGTGTTTGAGGATCCGAGGCTGGGGGGACCGGGGCCCGACTGCCACGGCATCCCAGCCTCCAGGCCTGTCTCGGCCCCCGGCTGCTGTCCTGGGAGGCGCGGGCCGGGCTGTGGCTGGTGAGGGTGGGCCTGAGGTTTCTCCCAAACCTGGCTCCTTGGGGCTGGGCACGGCCATGGAAAATCGCACTCTCTTCTTCTTGGGTGCTTGAACAGAGCCTGGTGGGGGGGGCTCCCCCGAGTGATGTCCAGGGGCACCTGCTGAAGGCTCCCCTCTGGGTTTCTGTTGGTGTCCTCCTGGAGACACAACAGAGCTCAAACACAGCCTGGCCATTGGGGCAGCCTCCACCTCCACGAAGTCAGGCCCAGCCCGGGGAAGGGGAGCAGGTGTAGACACACCTGCATCGGATCGGGTCTTGGAAACAAGGTGAGGCAGAGCAAGTGTAGATGAGTCCACCTCTGGCTTAACCACTGGGCCCACCACAGGTAGGTCCATGTCCAGTCTAGACTTGGGGGCAGGTGTAGACAGAGCCATGTCAGGTTGAAGCTTGGAGGCGAGTGTAGACGGAGCCACATCTGACTTAGCTTCAGAGATATCTGGATGAGTCTCCTGGGCAGGTGTGGACGCGGTGTGTGGCTCGGCTCTGGGGGTCATTCTGAGTGGGTCTGTACCTTGCTCGGTCGTAGGGACTGGTGTAGACAGACCCAAATCTGTCCCTTGCTTGGTCATCTGCGCAGGCGCTCCTGCAGACTCTGGACTCAGTCCATTCTGCCTGGTTCCTGGTGTCTGCTCTGCTGTTCCAGCCGAGAGACCCTTCCCCCTGGACCCAGCCAGACCAAGGTCCTCCTTGGGCCTGGCCTCAGCAGGCAGCAGGGAGCCCAGGTGGGTGGGAGCAGAGCCCGGAGTATTCGAGCACCGGCCCCCCTTGGCTCCGGCCGCGTGCCTCTTCTTTCGGCCAGGGCTGCGTGGCGCGGCTCCAGGAGTGCCGGGGGGCCTCTGGGGAGCAGTGGTGCAGCCGGGAGACTCGGGGCTCTGAGGAGACTCACCAGGGGGACTAGGATCAGGGTCCTGGGGGGCCGGCCCCTGCAGAAGTCTCTGCATCTCGTCTCTGGAAGACGCTGGCCCTGGGAGCGACGAGCTGTGACCTAGAGGGGCGGCGTCAGATGCGAGGGACGGCAAAGCTTCTGACTGTGCGGACGTGCCGGGCATCTGCGGATCAGCCCCCAGGGCCAAGACAGGCTCACGCCAAGACCTGCTGACCAGTGGCCGGGCGGCGGCCTTGTCCTCCTTCTTGAAACCAGGCCAGCCCCTCCCCCCAGCAGCCGGCTGCCCCTCGAGGAGGGGTGGAGGCCCAGGGGGACTGTGGCCACTGCTGTCCCCTTGGTCAATGTCACTGGACAAGAGCTCATCCGCAGAGGCCAGGCTGGCCTGCGGGAGGCCACACTCTTCAGTCGTGGCTGCAAACTCGGCCCAGTCCTGGTCACTCAGCTGGATGCTGTACTGGAAGTTTTCCATTTCGGGTCGGCAGAGGCGCCTGAGCAGCACAGCCTGAGGCTAGGTGGGATCTTCACGGACCCAGGCCCCGGACACAGGCCAGCATACGCTGCCACCACCCTGCCCAGTCCCCGGGGTGCCCCCCACCTCCTCGGCTCGGGGGCCGGCACTCCATCTATGTCCTGCAAGAGAGCAGAAAAGGGAACCCGGAGGGAAGCTGAGCCGCTGTCAAACCCGACCTTTCCTCCGAGTTAGAGAACGCGCGGCTCCCGCTTTGCCTGCTTCCAAACTGACCCCTGATAATAACCGTGTAATGACATATGTTACATTCTGCAAATCAAATAGTGAGGCACACTAAGAAAATAGGGTTCCTTGTGTTTGAATTTTTGTCCCCAGAAGTGGTTTACGTCACATCTTTGAGCATTTTCTGTGCAGCTAGGTCAGCCTCACTTTCTCCAACTTTCCTGCAGAACGATAGGTACCAAAGTAAACTTCATACAGCAAAACCCATTTCAAGGGTCACTCACTGGGAGTCAGTTCACGTGGGGGATGGTCAACTCTGGCCTGTCCCCACGGGCCCACGGTGGCAGCTGGCCATGGAGGAGGGGTGGCAGCGTCCAGCAAGCGACCAGCCTTTGGGGATGACCTTCCACCATCCTTGGCTGGGACAGGTTTCCGGGCTTCCCCTGAGTTCAAGGTCACTCTAGTGCTGGCCAGAGCCCACTCAGAGGTCACCAGGGAGCACCTGACTCTGCCCCTTGCCTAGGCAGGAGGTCACAGAGCAGAAATGAGCCTCCTAACTCCCAGTGGGTTACCAGAGCCATCCTCAAGGTCTGCGCCCCTGACCCAGGCCTGCCCAGCTAGCAGAGCCCCCTTGTCTGCCTCATCTCTGTGAACAAAGGCGACCCCAACTGCCTGAGAGCCCCTAGTGTCTCAGCCTCCTACGGGAGGTGACCTTCGACCTTTGGCCAGCCACCACCGCACCCTGGGGGTGGGAGGTCACTCTGGTCAGGCCGGTGCTGAGATGAAGATTCCTTGAGACCAGAGCATTGTGGCTTCCTGACCCACTGAAATGTCCCCTCCTCTCTGGCCCTTGGGGAAGTCCCTCTGGGGCTGTCTGACTTTTGGACTTCTTGGGGTGGGAACAAGGGACTAACAGTGTCATACCTGGGACCCTGTGGCCAGCCAGGGCAGTGGAGCTGGGCGTCCGAGCTGCCTGTCCCAGAGCGGCATGGTGCTGGGCTCACCACACAGGCCCCACCCCCACTGCCAAAAATACCCCATCCCTGTGGTCACATGTCTCCTGCCAGCCGTCAAGGTCCAGGCCACAAATAGATGGCATTTGAGGGGCCTCCAGCTACGTGAGGGACACCTTCCTGGGCAGGTCAGATGCTGGCCAGAGAATGCGAACCTGCAATCAGTTCTGCACGGGCCTTCTCTTTCCCAAGCTGAAGGCCACACTGCACTCTTGGCCCGGGCTGACTTTTCCTCTTAAAGTGGCCTCACCTGCTGTGAACCCTCCCCCCCCTGCCAGCAGCGCCACCCCCACCTCCCACCAGCCCAGGCCTGTCTGGGTCTTAGGGCCTTGCCCTGTTGTCTGTGTGGAATAGAGAGGGTTACTGAGTGATGATAAAGGGGAAATGACCTTTCCAGAATGTTCCTAGAGATCCTTTGGAGGTGGGCCGCTGATGACTGGGTGTGGAATAGTGGAGCGAGGCGTGCACCTCTCTCCTCCGGCCTCCAGAGGGTTACTGGCCCCTTCCCAGGCAGCACTGTTGCACCTGCTGGTGGGGGCAAAGGGACAAGTGGGGCCACTGAGGGCTCTTGGTAGCCAGCATGCCGAAGGGGAATGGGCTTTGGCCTCTAGAGAGGCTTGGGAGGGTCCAGGGGAGGAAAGTGCATTGCTCCGCACCAGCATCTCTCCTGACCCAGACGCCGGTGGTGGGCGCAAGAAGGAGGAGGCAAAACAGAGTCTGTTCCTTCAAGAAAGGGGGCCTGGTGCTGCCACCCCCAGCGCAGCCAGTCACCAAGAGTAGGCGGGCGGGGGTAACAGTGCCTCAGAGATGGGCCTCCAGAGTGCGCCTCCTCTGCCAGGCCTCCCTGAGCACTCTTTCCAAAACTTATCCGTCCTGGGAGGGGGCACAAAGAAGACCCCGTTTTCAGAGTTGAGCCTGGTGAGGCACAGAGAGGGTGAGCGACTCCTGCCTGACCACACAGCTAGCAAACGGCAGAGCTAGGACCCAGCGCCCTTAGCTGCGCTCCAGGCCATCCTGATCTCGGGGCTGATAGTGCCCATCCCACACAGGTCATTGTAACACACACTTGTGGCTTCCAGGCTGTAAGGGATGTGAAGGGGGAGTCAGGGAGCCAGACAGCAAACATCTAAGCAGACAGGTAGATGAGATCATCTCCGACAGCAACACAACGGAAGAAGGAAGTATTGTGGAGAGAAGGGGTGCCCTGGAGGGGCTGGAGACTTCTCTGAGGAGAGGGCCTTGGACTAAAAGGCCTTTGAGAGCCTGAGGGACAGCACTCAGTGGGTGGGAGACAGAGAGGGCCAGGGCCATAAGGGTGATGGTGGAGAGGCAGCTTCACACAGGGGGAGCAAGGCCGGGGCGCTTCGATTCCCAGTGAGCCAGCCAATGTATGACATGTGCAGGAAGGGCACGAACTGTGTAGGAAAGGACCCTGCCTGTCGGTGTGTGCCACCCGGCCACCTCGTGCAGGCCAGCCTGGCCCATAGTGAACTTTACATAAGTGGAGTCGTGCCCTAAGAACCTTTCCGCGTCTGTGCAACAAGAAAAACTAGTTTCCTACTCACACTGTTCTCCTGTGAGTCTCCTGTGCTACCCACACGACACACTTCACTTCTGTTTCTGACACCAGCTGGGTGTCCTACGGTTTAACTCAATTCTGGCACCATCTACCTGGAGACAGCATGAGATCCCCAGGTGAAGGGCTCAGTCCCACAAGACTGCCCGCCCCCCTTCCGGGTTTAGTCACAGGTAGTGGGTCCCCAGGTCACCCACAACTTGTTGGCTACAAACCAGTTTCCCATGACCCTGCCCCCTTGGATTTGATTAACTTACTAGAGCAGCTCACGGAAGTCAGGGAAACATTTACTTACGTTTACCGGTTTACTGTACGAGGGTATGATAAAGGGTACAGATGAACAGCCGGATGGAAGAGATGTGCGGGGCGAATTATGGCCTGGGTGCCACTCCCCCCACACCTGCACATGTTCAGCAACACGGAAACTCTGTGAACCCCATACGATCGGGATTTTATGGAGGCTTCCTCACATAGGCATGATGGGTCATTCAATCCAATTCCAGCCCCTCTCTCTCCGGAAGAGGGGGTGTTGCTGGGGCTGAAATTTCCAAGCTTCTAATCATGGCTGGTCCTTCTGGTGAGTATCTCTATCCCAGAGCCCACCCGGAGTCAGCTCATTAGAACAAAAGGTGGTCCTGGTGCTCTTATCACTTAGGAATTCACAAGGGTTTCAGTAGCTCTGGGCCAGGAACTGGGAGCAGAAACGAATATGTGTATTTTCTACAATCTCACGTCTGCCTCCTCAGAGCCTCAACGTGATTCGGAGTCAGGCACCTCGGGGGCTGTGCTGGTCAGTTTCACCACCAACAGTGGCCTCGTCTCTGCATCATGTTTCTGTGGAAGGAGATTTGGGTTGTTTCCACCTCACAGTCGCAAACATGCCCGAACGTTTCTCTCGGAAAACCTGTGTACTTGGCCTCGGAGAGGCCAGAGGGTCAGGTCGGGGCGCGAGCTTGTTCAGCTTCAGAAGCCACTGCCCGACGGTTTCCCGAGTGGCTGTGCATCTGCTCCGACTGCAGGACACGCGCGGGTCGTCTCTGTGCTGCGCATCCTCACGGACTGCCGTCTCTGCCACTCGGCGCTCTGGTGGCTCCGTGGTCATGCCACACTGCCATTTAATCCACATTCCCTTTGGCCCCTGGCCTTTCTATTCCCTCGAGGGTGTGTCTTCCCGGTGCCTGTGCCACCTTCATATGCCTTCTCCTCACTGGTTTGTAGGGCTTGTGCACTCTGGACGAGAACTCCTCACCGCTGTCTGTATTATCAATACCTTCCCTCAGTCTCACATTCTCACTCTCTTAACAGTGCCTTTTGGTAAACAGTTTTAAATTTTAATATGGTGCAAGTGATCAACAGCTTCCTTTATGGTATCACCATTTCTGTTCTTTTAAAGAACCTTTGCCTGCCCCAAAGTCATAAAGATTTCATAAAGGTGTCCTTGTATATTTTGTTAAAGCTTTGCCGTTTTAGCTTTCAAATTGTATCTGCAACCCACCTGGTATTGATGGGAGGTCCTGCCACACTTTTTTGTTTCCGTGTGGACACCTAGTTGGCCCAGTGCCACGTCAAGGCTTGGGTGGCACACGTGTGTGGGCTGATCTGTCTACAGGGGCAAAGCAGCACAGCCTCACATGGCGTTGGAGCCCCATAAGGTGAGGAGGTTTGGAGGGTTTGGGACAGGGGCTTTTTAACAATTGCCCTGGCTGCCCTGGGAGAGGCAGGGAGACCAGCTCTGAGACTGCGGGGAGGGATCAGGGGGACTAGGGTGAGGCCATGTGAGGACTGAGCTCTACCCAGAGGCTTTCCTTTCCTCCTCTCCCACCCAATCTTGGAGGACCTCACCGTGGGGGGCAGTGGAGGGATGTCTGCTGTAGGATGAGGAAACCAGGCAGAGCTCTATAGCACATCAGGATATGTTCCACAGTGGATGTTAAGTCTTGGTGGAGACCTGGGCCAGGGGGAACAAGTGATGGATAGATGGGCAGTCAGACACACATTCTATGGAGCAGGGAGCATGGGCCCAAGCAGGGGGAAAGGTGCAGGGAGAGGGAAGTAGAGGGCAGCCTGCTGTACCCCCAGGGACCACATGAGGGCACCAGAGTTCCACCGGAAGCAGACAGAGCTCAGCCCTTCCGGCCCTTACCCAGGTCTGAGGGAATGGACACTTAGGGGATGCTGGGCTCCCTTTCCTGAAGCCATGTAGTCCCCTTGAGCCCTTGAACTTGAGACAGTAAAAGTAAGCCAATTTCGATGAGTAGCTATTATGTGCCAAGGAGTCTTTCTCTTTTCTTTAAGTTTTATTTTAAGTAGACTCCACTCCCAACACGGGGCTTGAACTCATGAGGCTGAGATCCTGAGATCAAGATTCCCATGCTCTACCAAATGAGCCAGCCAGACACCCCACATGCCAAGCAGTCGTAAACGCTTTACACAAATTATGAGCTTTTAACTTTTTAAAAAATAGTTTTATTGAGGTATAACTTACATACAATAAACTGCACATATTTGAGTGTAAAATTTGCTAAGTTTTGACATTTGTGATGCCCAGGAAGCCATCACCATAATCCAGAGAGTGAACATGCTCATCACCCCTAAAGGTTCCTATGCTCTTGGTGATACCTCCTTCCCCTACTCCCAAGGTAACCATCAATCTGCATTTGGTAACTATAGTTAGGTGACACTGTCTAGAACTATTATGCTAACAGAAATAAGTCAGCCAGAGAAAGATAAATATATGATTTTACTCATATGTGGAATTTAAGAAACAAAACATGAATATAGGGGAAGAGAGGCAAAAATAAGATAAAAACAGAGAGGGAGACAAACCATAAGAGACTCTTAAATACAGAGAACAAACTAAGGGCTGCTGGAGGGGCACTGGGGGGGGGGGGGGAATGGGCTAGATGGGGGATGGGCATTAAGGAGGACACTTGTCAGGATGAGCACTGGGTGTTATATGTTAAGTGATGAATCACTAAATTCTATTCCTGAAATCATTATTATACTGCATGTTAACTAACTTGGATAAAAAACAAAAAACTAATTGTGCTTGAGCCATAAAAATAAAAAATAAATTGAAAAAAGAAAATATCAAATAAATAAATAAAATGGCTGCACCATTTTACATTCTTATCAACAATGTAAAAGTGTTCTAATTTCTCCACAACTTTGCTAACACCCCCATCTGTACTTTAAAAATTTTTTAAATTTTATTTTATTATTTTTCACAGTAATCTTGGGCACCTAGGTAGATTAGTCGGTTAAGCGTACGACTTCAGCTCAGGTCATGATTTCGCAGTTCGTGAGTTCGAGCCCTGCATCGGGTTCTGTGCTGACAGCTCAGAGCCTGGAGCCTGGAGTTCTGTGTGTGTCTCTCTCTCTCAAAAATAAATAAACATTAAAAAAAATAAGTAAATAATAATCTCTATACCCAATGTGGGGCTCTCACTCATGACCCTGAGATCAAGAGTCATATGCTGTACTGACGGGGACAGTCTTTTTTTTTTTTTTTTTTGAGAGGGAGAGAGAGAGAGCACCAGTGGGGGAGAGGGGCAGAGGGTGAGAGAGAATTTTAGGCAGGCTCAGAGCTCAGCGCAAAGCCCAATGCAGGGCTCAATCTTCGGATCCTGGGCTCGTGACCTGAGCTGAAATCAAGAGTCAGACACTCAACCGACTGAGCCACCCAGACGCCCCTTTTTAATTATACCTATCCTGGTGGGTGTGAAGCGGTATCTCATTGTGGTTTTGATTTAAATTTCCATGATGGCTATGATGCTGAGTGGCTTTTCAGGTGTTTGTTGGCCATTTATATATCTTTGGAGAAATGTCTGTTCAGATTTTTCACCCATATTTTTTTAGTTGGGTTGTCTTTTTATTATTGAGTTGAGAGTTATCTATCTATATATTATATATATATAATACCTATTAATACATATTTATATATTATATGCATGTTTTGCAATGTTTTTCTCCTCTGTCTTTCAAATTTTTTTGGATAATGCCTGTTGAGGCACAAGTTTTAATTTTTACAAAGTTCAATTTATCCTTTTTCTTTTGTCACTTACGCTTTTAGTATCATGCCTAAAAAGGCTTTGCTTAAGGCCCTTCATCACCCGAGATCATTTTCTTCTAAAAATTTTACGAAAGTTTCAGCTCTTACATTTATGTGTAGTATCTGCTTTGAGTTAATTTCTGTGTATGGTGTGAGGAAGGGAATGGCTGATCAGATGTCCCAACATTTGTTGAAATGACTCTTCCCACATTAGGTTGTCCTGACATTCTTGTTGGAAATGAACTGACTGTAAATATGACGGCTTATTTCTGAACTCTCAGTTCTATTCCACCAGTCACTATGCTTAACCTCATGCTAGTTCCACACTGTCTTAATTATTATTGCTTTGTAATAAGTTTTGAAATCAGGAAGTTTGAGCCCTCCAACTTTGCTTTTCTTTTTCAAGACCATTTTGGATATTCAGGGTTGCTTAAATTTCCATATGAATTTGGAAATTCAGCTTGTCTGTTTCTGCAAAAATCTTAGCTAAAACCTTGTTAGAGATTGCATTAAAACCAACGGCCTATTTGTAAAGTATTAGCATCTTTTTTTTTTAAGTTTATGTATTTTGAGAAAGAGAGAGAGAGAGAGAGAGAGAGAGAGAGAGAGAGAGAGAGAGAGAGAAAGCAGAGACCCGGAGCTTGATGCGGCGGCTTGGAACCCATAAACCATGAGATCATGACCTGAGCTGAGATCAAGGGCCAGATGTTCAAATTGTCTAAGCCACCCAGGCACCCCTGTGAAGTATCAATATCTGAACAATGTTTAATCTTCTGATCCATGACATATCTTTTCATTTATTTAGAACTTCTTTAATCTCTTTCAGTACATGTTCTGTTGTTTTAAAGCCTGAGTTTTGCACTTCTTTTATTAAATATATTCCTAAGTATTTTATTCTTTTTGATGTTATTATTAGTGAAAGATTTCTTAATTTCATTTTCAAAAGTATTCGATGCCAGTGGTTAGAAATACTACTGATTTTTAAAATATCTATTTTGCACCCTGCAACCTCACTTAATTCATGTATTAGTTTTAATAGTTTTCCTAGTGGATTTCTTTGCATATAAGGTCATGTCACTTGAACACAGGCAGCTTTACTTCTTCCTTTCCAATATGGGTGACTTCTATTTCATTTCCTTGCCTAACTGGCTTGAACTCCCTACACCGCCAGACAGAAGTGGCAAGAATGGACACCATTGTTTTAGCCCCGTATCGCGCGCGGCAGTTTGATTATGTGGCTCCTTGATGTAGTTTTCTTCAAATTTCTTAGGCTTGAGTTTCTTTTTCTTTTTTTTAACGTTTTTTATTTATTTTTGGGACAGAGAGAGACAGAGCATGAACGGGGGAGGGCAGAGAGAGAGGGAGACACAGAATCAGAAACAGGCTCCAGGCTCCGAGCCATCAGCCCAGAGCCCGACGCGGGGCTCGAACTCACGGACCGCGAGATCGTGACCTGGCTGAAGTCGGACGCTTAACCGACTGCGCCACCCAGGCGCCCCTAGGCTTGAGTGTCAATGAGCTTCTTGGATCTGTGGGTTTATAGTTTACATCAATATTGGAAAAATTCTATTCATTACTTCTCTCAGTGGTTTTTGTTGTTGTTGTTGTTGTTTTTTGCCTCCTCTTCCTCCTCCTTCTGGGACTCCAATTACATGTATATTAAGCCACTTCAAGTTGTCCCACAACTAACTAATGTGCTTTTCTTGTCTTTGCTTCTTTTCTACTTTTTAAGTCTCTTTCACTTTGAATAGGTTTTATGGGTACACTTGCAGTTCACTATTACTAGTATTTTCCTCCTCAATGTCTAATCTGCCATCACACCCATGTCTAGAAGCTCAGTGGGTTTCTATGAAGGTCTCTCAAACCTTCAGTCTTTCCTGTAGCTTCTTGAACATATGAAGTATGACTGTAACAACAGTTTTAATGTCTTTGTCTACTGTTTCTATTACCTGTGACATTTCTAGTTTACTTCAATTGATCGATTTTTCTCCTATCATGGGTCATATTTTCCTGCTTCCTTGTATGCCTGGTAATTTTTTACTGGCTGCCAGACATCATGAATAGTAACTGTTGGGTGCTGGATATTTCTGTGTTCCAATAAATATTCCTGGGCTTTGTTCTGGGGCTTTGTCTGGAGACAGCTTGATCCCCTGGGGCCTTGTTCATAAACTTTATTAGGAACAGCACTCGCCGTAAGGCTAATTATCCCTCACTACTGGAACAAGTCCTTCTGAATACTCTACCATGTGCCCTATGAATTACGGGCTTTTCCAATCTGGCTAGAGATGAGCCTGGGTAAACTCAGAGGATTTTTCTCTCTAATCGTTTCTGGTGGCTCCTTTCCTGGCCTCAAGGAGTTTCCTCCCAGTGTGATCCAATCAGCCTTCAGGGAGACCCTCTGCATGTCTCTGGAGTCCCCTCCGTGGCTTCTCTCGCCTTGCTGACACTCTGTCACAGGACTCCAGCCGCAGTGGTCCCCCCAGCCCCACCCTGCCAGCTCTGCCTCCCGGACTCAGGAAGTCTGCTAAGCTCTGCCTGGCTTCCCCTCCCTGAGGTCAAGGCCTAAACACCGTCTTCTGACAGCTGGGGCAACACAGGGCTCACTTCACTGGTTTCTCACTTCTCAGGGACCCACTGAGGGAAAAGCCTACTACTTCATATATTTTGTCCAGTTTTTAGTTGTTTCAGGCAAGAAAGTAAATCTGGTCCCTGCTAGTCCATCTTTGCTGGAAACAACTGTCATTATGCCGATGATTTACTTAATCCCTTCAACCACACAGCGCTACCGGGGAGGTACCTTACTAACCTTATTTTACATGGGAGATTCTGTAACTTGCCCAAGGTCACACAACTAAGTGACAGCAGAAATAAAATTCAGTATCAGTCTGTGCTAGAAGCCTTCCCTGAACCACTCCTGTGCTGACAAGACCTTGAGGGGGTGCCCAACACGGGTGCCCCACCCAGAGACTGTGGGTGTGGGATGCATGTCTGGGGCCTTCCCAAACACAGAGCACACTGAAGGAAGTTCAAGGACATGGGAGAGGAGGTCTGAGTCTGTATGTCTTTGTGGGAAAGGCCTCGGCCACCTCTGAGGGGGTCTCTATCTCTATGTAACTCGGTCTCTAGCTCTGACCATGGGACTGTGTGTCTCTGGCACTGCATGTCTGTCCCCCTCAGTCACCCGCCCAGGTGCAGCCCGGTTCCAGGCGGGCCAATCCCCGGAAGCCCAGAGGCAGGTGCTGCTCTAGGAACAGCAGGTAACTGCTTCCCCCCTCCCCACCTTCCCTTCTCCAAACTTCCCCCGACATCACATCGCAGGTCTGAGGGGACCGTGCCCCCCAGACTCCAGTGGATGGCAGCCAAGAAACCCACAGCCCAGTTACCACGTGCACACGCTGTTGCAGCCACAGGCCGTGCAGTCACAGCTGCCAGCCCTAAGAACTTCTTGGGGACTGGAACATTCTGGCACTATGTCATTCATTTCACACAACCCTCCCAAGCTCCAGACGGGGGTGGCCCAGACATTCCCCAGGGTTCTGGGGCTCGTGCTGGGCAGGCAGGTCTCCCCACCCAGGAGGAAGCTGCCTTGCCGCCTTTGGGGAAAAGGTCAGATCGGAGGCAGCTGACGAGGCTCATGGGGGTTGGGGGGAGGCCCACGGCTCCTCAGGCCCCACCCTCCCAACTGTCTGTGCCTGTGTGCCAGGGAAGGACCCCGCGTGTGCCCTCTGCGGGGGGGGGGGGGGTCCTTCTGTGTACCCTAGTGCCAGGGAGGAGCCACATACACAAAAGAGCATTAGCCTAGACACCCGAACCTTAGTTTCTGTCTTCAGAGGGGCAGGCATTCGCCCAGCGACTTCTGGAAAGTCAGCAACAGCCTCCTGCCACCAGTCTACTTGGTAGCAGTTAGCTCTGGTGTCTAATCCTCTGGGGACCACAGGCTGGGTGGCTTATCCACAACAGAAACACATGTCTCACACTTCTGGAACCTGAAGTCCGAGATCAGGGTGCCAAAGGGGGTCTGGTTTTGGCGAGGGCCCTCTTCCAGGAAAAGTCTGCCCAAAGATTGCCAGCTCTGAGTGGGCAGACTGGCCAGCTCAGATCCTGGGATGTGACCCTCACCTCTTAATTTTACAAACCAAACTCCTAGAGCCAATTCATGGAACTTTCCCTTTTCCCAAAGCAGAAAAGGAGAGAAGGAAATTGCCTGCTCACGCAGCCAGACGATGGCCTGTCCCACCCCAGCGTTGCATTCAGAGCTGGTCTCAACGTGCAGAAAGAAGCTCGGCCAGAACTTACACACGCGACACTTTTCCTGACCCTAGACTGGCAGCCGAGCTGAGGCCCAGGGCACCCACTGCAGGGCGCGTGGCCTCAAAGAACAATGAGAAGAGAGTCCAGTCAGCCCCCCGCCCTCTGGGTGGGAGCGTTTGGCACAAGTTGGGGGGTGAGCGCGGGGGCTGGGATGGACACTGCCACCTCCCCACACCCAGGGGCTGCTGAGCTCCCCCTCACTGTGCTAAACAGGGCCTGGCAGGGCCTAGCTCAGCCGGTTAAGCGCCCGACTCCTGATTTTGGCTCCCGGGCACTTTTTTTGTTGTTAGTTCGAGGTCACAGTTTGTGGGATCGCGCCCTGCCGTCGGGCTCTGCGCCGACAGCATGGAGTCTGCTTGAGATTCTGCCTCTCCCTCCGCCCCTTCCCCACTCTCTCTCTCTCACACAGTAAATAAACATTAAAAAATAAACAGGGCAAGGGATGCGGGGGGGGACCGTGAGTGCAGGGAGAGGCAGGGCTGGAGAAGCGTTCCTCTCCACCAGCCTCCGGCCGGCACAAGCAGCCGCAGGGAGGTTCCCCTTCCTGGCCCACTGGGTAGGATGTTCCTGCTGGCTCAGGTGTGTGAACCTCCGTTACATTAAGGTCAGGGCTTGATGAGGACCAAGCCCAGGGCTTCAAGCGTCCAACGCTGACTTTCTACTCCTTGCTGAGCTCCTATCTCCCCACACAGACATTAAGACTCCTGACTGTGGAGGCCCAGGAAATGAGCCCGAAGCCACCGGGTAGGCGGGCGTCAGGTGGGACACCAGGAGGAAACGCCTTGGAGGCAGCAGCAACCAGGTACTTTTTGGTAACCATGGTTACCAGGCTGCCAAAAGAATTGAGGCACCCCACCGAGTAGGAGCGCAGTGTGGCCTGAGGGTCACTGAGTCTGTGCTGGGGGGGGGGGGGGGGGGGCAGGGCCAGCTGCCCCTCCAGGGTGGTATGCCCTGTGGCTCTAGCATGAAGCATCCCTCATCTACTGGAAACCTGTAGCCTGTGAATCCCCAACCCCATGCTCTGACTCAGGGTGCCCTATCACTTACACCACAGAAACGATCTCCAGTCTCACCTGGATCCCTCAGGGGTGGACCCGGCCTGTGGCTGGTCAGCACCATGGCAGGGCCCTGGACCTGTCACTGTACCCATCCACTTGGGGCTTGCTAGGAACTGCTTCCGGATCAAAGCCAGACTGGCCAAAAGCAGAATCAATCCACCCTCCGCTTATGACCACAGCTGTAGGGACTATTTCTGGGGTTACTCTCCCCAAAAGTCCAGTCCTCACCCCCACCCCACCTCTTCCACCATTCCATTGTCAGGAAGGCAGGTGGGGGTGACTTGTCAGGTGACCGTGGGTACGTTAGCTGTTTATTGCTATTATTTATTTTACGTACAACTTATTGTTACTTACTGCCACATAACAAATTAAAGTATAATAGCTTAAAACGACACGTCACACAGTTTCTGAGAGACAGGAGTCCAGGAGCTGCTCAGCTGGGTGGTTCTGGCTCAGGATCTCTCATTAAGTTGTTGTCAAGATGTGGAAAGTGGCTGGGATCTCACCTGAAGCCTCGAGGGGCTGGAGAACCTACTTCTAAACTCACTCTCACTCACTCAGGTCCACACTGTGTTGGCCTCTCCACACTAAAGGACAGCTGGCCTCCCCCAGAGTGAATATGGCAGACACAGAACAAGAGGTACCTGCAGCCTAACCTTAAAGAGACATCCCGTCACTTCTGCAGGACCTCACTGGTCACATTCACAAGGCTACAATCCAGGAGGGGACCACTGGTGGCCTTCCAGGAAGTGGTCGACTCCAAGGCCTTTTGCCTTGACCACGGTACATCCCAGGATGGATGCAGTCTGGGGAGCAGAGACAGAGAAGCCAGACACAGCTGTGGGAACTCTCAGCTCAGCTTTCCCCTCTGGAAAGGAGCAGGTCCTGGAGTCAGAGTGAGGCAGAGCTTGCCAGGTGATGGGAGGAGGCTGCCGGGGCCTGGAGACAATCGGGGTGGCCACTGCAGCTTTGGCGCCAGAGCTAAGGCCTCACCTCTCACAAATCAGGGCTCCAAACAGCCCAGCCCCTCCCCTACTCTGAATTTCCAACTGACTGCAGTTTCATGGACCTATTCTTCTGTCACCATAGGAACTGATTCTCCAAATTCCAAAAACCTAGGATTTGCTGTCATCGATTGGTCCCCCAGCTCTGGCCCCACAGGCAGAAGGGACCCGGACAAACAGGGCTCCCACACCCACAGAGGCAGGCAATTCTGCTGACCGTGCATATGGATTCAGCACACATTTATTGACCCTTGATCCTTGCCAGGAACTGGGCTGGAAGGAAACGCAGATACTGAATGAGACTCTGCCTGCTTATGGAAGGGAACCGACCCAGGAGGAGGAGGTCCGGACCCCTCCCCCACTCCTACCACACAGCCTGGCCAGGAGACGGTGCTTCCTAAGTGTCTGCAAGACAAACGCTGAGACAGAAATAGCTGGCTGGGTGGGTAGGAGGCTGGAGTCAAAGGAATAACCAAGAGCCCATCTGGGGGCTGGGGGGGGGGGGGGTGGAGGGGGCAGGAAGGGTGGAAGAGTGGGGAGTGTGGGAAGGAGAACCCCTGATGAGGGAGGGATTACTGCAAACCTGGGGCCATAACTCCTCCCACTGAGGCCTTGTAGAAACTGCTGGAGGGGGTCTGCTGGACTGGGCTGGTGTCCAGGCTGGGCGTGGGGAGGGGTGGGATGCTCTCCACAGCTGGAGGCAAGGATGCTGTTCCTGAAAACCAGGTGCCCTCAGCTGCTGAGAAGGGGCAGGCTGCTGGGGAGGGGGCCAGCTTCGGCCTGAGCTGTGCTTGCTCAGACCTCCCGAATCTAAGCAAGAATGACACCCCTCTCAGCCATAAAAAAGAATGAGATCTTGCCATTTGTGACAACACAGACAGACCCAGAAGGTATTGTGCTAAGTGAAATGAGTCAGACAGAAAAAGATAAATTCCATGTGCTTTCACTTGCAGGTGGAATCTAAAAAACAAGACAAATGATCGAAAAATAGACTCCTGGGGCACCTGGATGACTTAATCGGAGCACGCTACTCTTGATCTCAGGGTTGTGAGTTCAAACCCCATATTTGGTGTAGAGATTACTTAAAAAATAAAATGTTTAAAAAAACAGATTCAAATACAGAGAAACAAACTGGTGGTTGTCAGAGGGAAGGTGGGTGGGGGGCTATGTGAAACAGGCAATGGGAATTAAGAGGTACAAATTTCCAGTTATATAATAAATAAGTCACCGGGGTGCCTGGGTGGCTCAGTCGGTTAAGTGTCTGACTCTCGTCAGTTCAGATCATGATCCTGCAGTTCGTGAGTTTGAGTCCCACATCGGGCTCTGTACCAACCCTAAGGAGCCTGCTTTGGGATTCTCTCTTTCCCTCCATGTTTGCCCCTCCCCTGTTCACACTCTCTCTCAAAATAAGTAAAATAAACATTTAAAATTTTTTTTTAAATTGGGGCAGCTGGGGGGCTCAGTCAGTTAAGCATCTGACTCTTGGTTTCGGCTTAGGTCATGATCTCGTTGTTTGGTGGGTTCGAGCCCTGCATTGGGCTCTGCACTGGCAATGCAGAGCCTGCGGGGATTCTCTCCCTCTCTCTCTGCGCCTCCCCTGCTCTCTCTCTCTCCCAAAATAAATAAACCTCATAAATTAAAAAAAAAATTTAAATAAAATAAATAAGTCACGATGAAAAGTACAGCACGGGGAATATGCTCAATAATACTGTAATAACTTTGTACCCTGGCAGACGGTGGCTTCTCCAATCACAGCGAGCACTGTATGGAATTGTTGAACCACTATGTCGTACCCCTGAAATTAATGTAACGTTGTCCATCACCTACACCTCAAAATTAACAAAAGACACTCTTCTCAAACCTCCTGACTCCATCCAAATTAATCAAGTCAGTATGAATTGAGCCATTCCAAGCAACTGTGAGGACAAAGGTGGTTGACACAGACATGGCCCTGGCCTCTGGAGCCCACGGAGACTGGTGGGAAAGTGGGGAGAGAATTCCAGCCAGGAGGCTGAGTTCAAAGACACAGAGATCAGAAGGGGCTTGCGTGGCTGAGGAACTGTGTGTGGTCCCCGACAGAGCCTGAGAGACCTTTGGAGGGTCCTCACTGCAAATCTCCCTTTGGCAACAGCGTTAAGACATTACCAGAAACAGGAAGTAAAGGTAGCATGGGGGTGCAGGTGGGGGTGGGAAGGACAGGGAGTAAGGCAGGCAGGAAATGGGACACCAGGGATCTGGTCTAGAGTTACCACTGCCCTTTTATGGGAGGAGGGAGAGCATGACAGCCCCAAGTTCCAGGTGATTTCCCCAGGTGGCTCTTTTTCATTTGGCCACACAGGTAGGGAGGACCCTCTCTTTCCTGCAGGGTGTGTGGGCCCCTGCTTTGTACAAACTCTACCCACCCTCCAGCCCTCCCCCCCCCACCAGGCTTCACATCCCCACCCCACCCCTCTTCTGCACTGAGGCCCTCCCTGAGCAACTGCTCTCCCCCAACCAAGCTGAGCTCCCTGCTCCAGCAATAGACCCTGGGCAGGTCTCTTGCCAAAGAGGGCTTCCCAGGCCTTGATCAACTGTTCTTTCCCCACAGCCCTGCCAGAGCTGCAGCTCCGAGACAGAGGGACTACTTTGAGGTTCCCCCAGGGCCGGGTTCACTGAACGTGTGTATCTCCAAGGCCCACGTGGCTGCCACCATCTAGCACCACTGACCCAGGTCCTTGACTCTCAGGGAGATGGGCAAAGCAGCCAGAGGGCAGGGATGACAGGCTTGGTGGGGACTTGGAAGTCCCTGACAGGTGAGCATGGCTGAGTGTAGGAGAACCAGGTGATTCCTGCCTACGACACGGCCACGGAGGCCACTGGAGGAGCAGCAGACTAACCTCTGTCAGTGACCCACCCTCTTTCTCCCTGAAGAGCCCTGGCCAAGCAGGAGGCAGGCAACCATCTGATGACCTCGGCTGCAGTTGGAAATGAATCTTGGCTCAGCCTCAGATGGGCTCAGGGGGAGACACTCCAGTCTCAGCTTATGTGGCTCAGACCACCCCTCGTTGACCTAGAGCACAGCCCCCTGCAGCAGCTCAGGAAGACCTGGGACCGCAGGACAGTGACTCCAGGGCTGATGTCCAGTGCTGCCTAGTATCACTGCCTGGCACTGTATGGCTGACGCAGTAGGTACTCAGGAAAAGGCATGGGCAGGACCACCCTCCAGTCTTCTCCCACTAGCAGAGACCTCCCCTCCCAGGGCACAGGTCAAGACTGGACTCTGGTGGGGGAGTACCCCTCCCCCTCCCACCGCTGGCGCTAAGTGTTCTTTGCCAGTCTTGCCCCAGTTCCTTGTCCCCAAGACTCAGACACCCTCTCCTGGGCAGACGCTGCCCTGGGGCTGACTCAGTCCAAGGAGCTTTGTGTTGAAGGAACCAAGAGAGCAAAGTAGGAAGTGGACCAGGCCAGTGCTGAAGCTTCAGGGCAAGCTTTCGGCTCTGGCCACAGCTCAGCTGCCCAAGACAAGTGTGTGACTATGTCTCCACCTTCCAAGGTCCCCAGAAGTGGCAGTAGGGTAAAGTACCTTAAAAAAACAAAAACAAACAAACATCTTGCCCAACGACGCTGCACAACTGCTTTCCCACGCTGGGATACATTCTGGGAAACGTGATGACTGTCACCTTCCCGCCTGAACCTCCTGAGGGGCCTCTCACCCCCCCCCCCCCCGCCCCGCCCCGCCGCGCCACTTCTAAGAGGGTCGCTGGCCTCTGAACCATCGCAGGCGCACCAGCCAGGCCCGGCGGGGTGGGGGGGGGGGGGAGGGGGGCGGGAGGAGGGGCGGGAAGGGACGGAGGGAAGGGCCCACCCGAGGGTGCAGACTGTGGGGAAGAGCAACCCGAAGTCCCGCCCCGGAAGTCCAGCGCAAAGTAACCAGCAGACTGCCCCCACCCCCACCCCCAGCTAAGCGCTGAAAGAGACGTCAGACTAGACTCTTCACAAGGACAAAAAAAGATAAAAACTCTCTCAATGTGGGCCCTGGAAACAAATACTCTCTGGTCCACTCCCGGCAAAGGCCGCGGCCCTAGAACGGGGTGCAGCTTCCGCTACAGTCCTCACCGCAGCCACGGCCTCCAGGGCGCGCCCCGGCCCTGCAGGCCAACCCTGGGGGCGGCGAGGGGCGCCCCGGTCAGGCCTGGCGGGAGCCGCAGCGCCAAGACCGACCCGGGGCGCGGCAGGGGGAAGAAGGGACCGTCGAAGGCCGCGAACGGCGGGCAGCCGTACACCTGGGCCGGGGGGGCGGGGCGGCGCGAGGGCCCCAGCTGGCGCAGGCAGGCCGCCAGGTGGCCCAGCAGGCGAGAACGCACGTCGGCCGGGACGCCCTCGCAGCCGGCCAAGAAGCGATTCACCTCCGCCAGACACTCGTTGAAGCCGGCGCGGTACTTGCCCAGGACGGCGGGGTCAGCGCCGAGCGCGGCTGCGGGGGCGGCAGGGGACAGGCGGTCGGTTCCCCCCGCGGTGGCCCTGAGCGCCTCCCGTCACCTCCCCCTCCCGCGCCCCGCCCGCGCCTCACCTGTCACCTGTACGCGTCGCAGGCTCTGCAAGTGCCTCACGGTCATCTCCAGGATGTCCGCTTTCTCCAGCTTCGAATGGCGGGAGCTCTGGGGACAGGGACGGTGTGGGCGGCTGGCAACACAGCGGCGCGCCGAGGCTCCCGGCACCCGCCCCCCCTCCGCCCCTCGATCCCACCTCCCGACCCCGACTCACATCCTTCCTGAAGGCATCCAGGACGAGGGTCTTGAGCTGCGCGAGGCTTTCGTTGATGCGCGCTCGGCGCCGCTTCTCCATGACCGGCTTGGAGGACTGCGGGCCGGGCTGTGGCTGAGTCCCGCGTGCGTCCGCCCCACCCCACGCCCCCCACCCCGCGCCCGGCAGGTCCCCACCTTTCGGTGTTCCGCCGCGCTCCGGGGCTTAGCCGGCGCTCCGGCCGGCGGCGAGGCTCTCGGCTTCCCCGGGGTCTCCGCGGGCATGGTGCGCCCCCGCGCCTCCGGGCCCGCGCGGAGCGTCGCCGGCCGCCGGGCTACTTAAGGCGGCGCGGCCGCAGGGCGTGTGAACTCGGCTCCGCATTCTTTCCCACGCTGGCGCCAGCCAATGAGAGGCTGCGCTCCCCCTCCCCGCTCCCCCCAGCACACTCGCGGGCTGCGCGCGGGGCCGCCCGCCCCCGGCCGCGGCCCCCGCCAAACGTCAGTCAAGCCTGCGCCCCGGGCCCGCGACAAAGGCCACTGGAGGCGCCCTGCCCGCGCCCGCCTCCAGCTAGGCCGGGACCACGCGGGAAGGGCGCCTGCCCCCGCCTCTGCAGCCGCGGCCGGAGCCGCACGCCTGCGCCGGGCCTCTCCGGCCCGCCCGGGGCAGCGGACCCCGCCCCGCCCCGCCCCCCTCCCCGGGCGGGGCGGAGTCGCGAGGCCCTCTCTGAAGCCCAGCGGAGTCGGGGTGGGGGTGGGGCGCGGAGTTCACGGTGGGCGGCGCGGGAAATCTGAAAGGAGAATTCTCCAGGGGAAGTGGGTCAGACGCCCCATCCCCGCCCGCCCCGGGACTGGCGAGCCTTAGTCCACAGGCCTCCCGTTTTCCTCCGCCATCGCCAGTCCCCACCGGGGCCTAGGGTCTCATCTGACCTGCCACGCGCTTAGCCTCCCGGGGTCCCCACGGCCTGCACACCTCCTCAAGGCCTGTGACACAGTGAACACCAGCCCCTGGGCAGGACAGAGGTCCGCTGCCCAAGGTCATGAGGCAGGCAGGGTGGCGTCACGGGACATTTAAATGGTGACATAGAACCAATGAGGGTACTGCCGCAGGTAGAGGGATGTCACCAGTCACGCAGGAAGATGTAAGGATGTCACCTGGTCAGTCTGGCGATGCCACCAGATAACAGAGGTGATATCTCTGGTGAAGGTACATGGTGATAGCCCAGACAAGGGGATGTCATGGGGCTGGCGATGTCACATTGGTCTAGATTACCCAACAGCAAAGTAGGGCTCACAAAAAATGAGGAACAGTTACTAAAATCTGCTTATTTCAGGGGTGCTGGGGGCTCAGTCAGTTGACCGTCTGACTTCCGCTCAGGTCCTGATCTCGCCTTAGTGAGTTCCAGTCCCACATGGGGCTCTGTGCTGATGGCTCAGAGCCTGGAGTCTGCTTCTGATTCTCTCTTTCTCTCTCTCTCTCTCTCTCTCTCTCTCTCTCTGCCCCTTCCCTGCTCAAACTCTGTCTCTGTCTCCGTCTCTCAAAAACTAAAATAACACATTAAAAAATTGTCTCTTTCTCTTAAAAAAAAAAATGTGCTGTTTCAAAGTGACATAGTGGGAAAAACAGGACTATGTTTATCTTCCTGTTCCATATTGTTTTCATTCTGGGGGCTTTTTTGATGGGTTTTGTTCTGGTTTGGCTTTTTGTTTTTTGTTTGGTTTTTGGTTTTTTAAGATTTTATATTTAAGTAATCTCTACACCGAAGGCGAGGCTCAAACTCACAAACCAGAGATCAAGAGTCGCATGCTCTACTGACCAAGCCAGCCAGGTACTGTGATATTATTTTCATTTTGAATTATATTGCTGGCCTATACTCTTTCGAGTACTCAGAGTCTCCAGTCCACTGTGGCCTGATGGCAGTGTTGCCATCCATCCCACAGACATTTCTGGGGCTCACTGTGGGCCTGGCCAGCCCTTGGGGTGGGGGAAGCCTATCCTGGGGCTTCTAATCTGGTGGATGACAGGGCAAGCAAAATAATCATTCCTTTGGAAGTGATAGAAAGAAATGGGTGGGCTGCTGGGAGAGAAGAAATCTTTCTTTTCACCTCACGTCAAGGTGGGATCTTCTGGCGAGAATGCAGCTTTGCAAGGCCCCAGGGTGAGGGAGTGGCATCCCTAGACTTCGAAAGGGACCACAGAGGCCAAGGGAGGAGGGGAAGGGGCGGGCAGAGGCTTCTGGCTCCAGGAAGGATCTGAGAGCCTCAGGGGCCTTTTCTGAGCAAGGCTACGAGCCAAATGGCAGCTCGGAAAGGGTTCCCTCCACTGTTGTGGGTCTCCATAGTGAGTGTCGTTGGTGCTGCCCCCTGACCCAACACCCATTCCCGGGGTCCCACTTTGGGGTCCCATCCAGAGGCCTTCGTCCCATTCCGAGGCTGATTCTAGTCTAGTGCCAGGCAAAGATTGCCCCTGCCCTCTACCGATGCCCCCCACAGTCGGCCTGGGGTGCAGGGATGGGGCAGGGGGCAGCTAAAGTTCTCCCCACCACACAGTCGCACATGGGCACCCAGATGAGGCTACCCATTCCCCTTTCCGGCCTCAGAGGAGCATGCGGGAGGAGTGGAGGGGGCATTGGAAAGCCGCTGGGGTCAGGCAGGGTTCTTCCGAAGGGGACCCCACCCCCCCACCCTGCTAGCACGAAAAGCCTGGGAGCGTGATTGGTCCGGCGGCACAGGCGCGGCTCAGACTAGTCTTGCTGTCGAGGAGGTGGAGGTCCTGAGGATTCCAGAGGCCAGAAGCCCTCGGCGGCCTCGGTGGCCACTGGCGCCTCCTCCTCTTTCTGGGAGCGATGGAGGAAGCTGTCTCCAGGAGGACCAGATGTGGGTGGGGTCTGGGAGGCCCCTAGCCTCCTGTGGAGGCCAGATAGGCAGGGGATTCAGACTGGAAGGAGAGGCCTGAGGAACTACGTTTTTGGCCATTCTTTCCCTCACTAGTCGTTAGATGGGCTGACTTCCCTTCCTATACCTGCGTCCTCGCCTGTAAAATCGGTCATCTTTCTATTTATGCCAGGATTATCGGGAAGATAAATGAGACCCTATTCTGAAAGCGCGCAGCACGTAGAGAGAACTGGGTACATGTCAGCTACCTTGTTGTTACTTCCCCAGGGGAGCAGGTGGGAGACAACTGGATGAGGGGAGACCGAGGCAGGGGGAGACAACTGGAGAGAGGGGAGACAGGCAGGGGGAGACAACTGGGTAGAGGGGAGACCCAGGAAGGTAGAGACAACTGGACAGAGGGGAGACTGAGGCAGGGGGAGACAACTGGATGAGGGGAGACCGAGGCAGGGGGAGACAACTGGATGAGGGGAGACCGAGGCAGGGGGAGACAACTGGGTAGAGGGGAGACCCAGGAAGGTAGAGACAACTGGATAGAGGGGAGACTGAGGCAGTGGGATGCCTGTCCTCAGCTTCATCATGTGCCCCACAGTGCTCTCTACACTCTGAGCACGCCCTAGGCTCATCCTCAGACACTGGCCAGAGAGGGAAGCAGGCCCCCACCCAGGGTCTCCAGGGGCCTGTGTCTTGGCCTTCCCAGCCCCAGCCAGCCAGGAGCCCTCTCTAGGGCTTTTCCAACGGCCTCACCACCTACATCCTCACTGTGTCTTTCCCACAGGGCCGCACCCCCGCTATCTGTATGGTCTTGTCTCTCTGGGCCATTGTCCCTCAGACTGCCTCTGCAAGGAAGCACAGACTGGTGCCATGGAAAGCCCGCAAGGAGAGGTCCCATGGAAAGGCCTGGCGTAGGTATTGTAGCCAATAGCCCAGTCGTCTCAGCAAACACGTGAGTGAACCCCTAACCCGAAGTTGCCATGCCACCCACTTTATGTTTTCCCAGCTGCCCTGTGTGCTCTGCTCCAATTGTTTTTAACTTTTTTTAATAGTTCATTTGTTTTTGAGAGAGAGAGAGAGAGAGAGAGGGAGTGAGTGAGGGCAAGTGGGGGAGGGGCAGAGAGAGAGGGGGACAAAGGAACCGAAGCAGGCTCTGTGCTGGCAGCATAGAGCCTGATACGGGGCTCAGACTCACGAATCATGTCATCATGACCTGAGCTGGAGTCAGATGTTTGCCTGACTGAGCCCCCCAGGCACCCCTCTGTTCCAATTGTTGATTCACAGGACGGTTGTTTACTATGACATCTTGGGGTCATTTGCTACAGTAGTAGGAACTGGGATAGCTGGATGGACCAAGCCCTGGACCCCGGGAGAGGGGCCCTTTCCTCCCGCCCACCTCTTCCTCGCTGTCCTCATTCCCTATTTTCTTCAGCATTCTTAATTTTTTGAAGTTTATTTATTTATTTTGAAAGAGTGAGAGAGAGCTCGCGTGCGTGCACGAGAGAGGGACAGAGAGAGAGGGAGAAAGAAAATCCTGAGCAGGCTCTGTATCAGCACAGAGCCCGATGCAGGCCTTGATCTCATGTGAGATCAAGGTCTGAGCCGAAACCAAGAGTCAGATGCTTAACCGACTGAGCCCCCCAAGTGCCCCTCCAACCCTTACAGAGGCTCAGTGGTTTTGAGCCCTGGCTTTCCATCTGATGAGGTGCTTCTTGGAGCCATCAAAGGTCAGCTGTCTGTCTTTTGTACCCAGGCCCAAGTGGGCCAAACCCCAGGTGGCTGATGGTCCAGCGGGCATCTCTGGGGCCCTCTGGTGGTCGTGCGGAGTGGGGGGGGGGGGGCAAAGCAAGATAGTCAGTGTGGGAGTTTGTGGGGAAAGACAGAGGTATCTTCTAGGCCAGACCTGGGACTCCAGCCTTGTGGGCAGGAGGTCTCACATAGGCCACTGTGAGCATTCCACGTGACAGTATTCAGCCAATGTCCCTTGAGGGCCTGTGAAGTGCTGTCTACTGATAAACAGCCCCATCCCCCTCCACCACAAATTTTGACATGGGATTAACAACTGTATTTACACCCTGCCCCTCACATTTCCTCTGGCGCATGGATTCCAGAACATCAGAGACACCACAGACCACCACCTGCCCCTGTCCCTACCCCCCCCCCCCCCCCCCGCCGTGTACCCTCCTCTCCTGCCAAGAGGCAGCAGCCCATTGGCTCAGGCAGCTGGGACCAGAGCTGTCCAGTGACCAGGCTAGAACTGTTGCAGTTTCTCTCCTGCAAGGTGGGAGTTAGGGGCTGAGTCTTTTATTGGTGTTTGCTGGAATTGTAAAGTGACAGAGGCCAGGGCTGATGGGATCCAGGATGCAAGATAGAGGTGGGGGAAGCATAATGCCCAGGACCCAGGCAGAGGCCAGGAGCACAAGCTGTGGACGCTGTTTTAACATTCCAGGACGACCCTGATCTTCTGTGGCCAGAGGGGCATCTTCCTCCCTTACAGGACCTGGAACTGACACACCTTCCCTCAGCTCCCAAATACTGCCCCCCAGCACCCGCTGAATGACAGCACCACCCCCCAGCACCCGCTGAGTGACAGCACTGACCCCCAGCACCCGCTAAGGGACAGCACCGCCCCCCAGCACCCGCTGAGTGACAGCACTGACCCCCAGTACCCGCTGAGTGGTCAGGGTGTTATCAATGCTTTCACCCAAATCTGAGCACTGACACCTCTCTACATTTGGGAGGTGACAGGAGCCCCTCCAAGCTCTGTCTGCATGGGACGCTGCCTGGCCCACTGGCTCCCCCGGGTGCTGCTGTTCATTCTTCTTGGACCGCTGCACCTGGTGAGAGGTGAGCTTCCTGGTGCCTCCTCTTTGGCACTTCCAGACCTGTCTCTTTCCTAGCACAAAAGCCCCAGATTTGAACCTCATATCGTCAGATCTTAACTTGTTGAAGTTGTCTGCATGCCTGGGGGCTTCCCTAAAATCCTTCCTGTTTTACTCCTGATTCCCTGTCACTTTCCCCAACCACTCCTGTCGTAGTTCCTGGTGATCTCAGAATCCACGGGGGATTCTCCAACCTTCTGTACATCTCCCCTTCAGCAGTCCCGTCACCTTCCCAGCTGGCCACTCGCTCCCCTGGCCAGGGTCCTTCTCACAACTGCAGCCTCTCCGCAGTCTAACCTCAAGGCCCACATTCTCTGACGAGTTCCCAGCCTTGCAGCTCATGCCCTCCACTCCCCTTTAGCCCCGCCGAGATCTGCGGTCCTTGGATAAGACCCAGGTTAGTACTTTCTCATCCCCTGATGGCCTTTCCCTCCTCTGTATCAAGAGAGACTCTCCGGATCAGCCACTGTGCCTGCTCCCTAACCCTACGCCCCTCCTCTTGCTTCATCAGATTCACTCGGCCGAACCATAACCCATGTTAAATCCCAGCTATCTTTGTGTCTTTGTTCCTTCTCACAGTTGGTGGATCTGGGTGGTGCTGGTGGCTTCCCCAGGGCCCCACTCGTGCTGTCAGCTGAGGGTCAGCTAGGCTGCGAGGATACAAGTGGCACTATGTATGGACACGTGGGGTTGTGGTCACTGGGCTTCTGGCGCTCTGCCACGTGGCCCCATCCTGCCCAAGCCGGACCAGTTTCCTCACGTGGCTTGGCCAACGTTGCAGAAGGGTGAAGCGGAAACTCAGGGTCTCTTGAGGCCTGGGCTACAGAACTCACACGGTGAAACTCCTGCCAGCATTTCATCAGCTGAAGCAGGTCACAAGGCCAGCCAGATTCAAGAGGGAGATGCCGTGGCCGAGTTTCTCTATCGGTCACGTCAATCTTCCGACATCCTGTAGCTGCATGTGGCCAGAGAGGCACCGAGCCACTGATCAGCCTTGCCTTACGCTCTGGACCACGGGCCTCTCGTGGCTCTGATGCTGCCCAGGCGTCTTACGTTTCCTGGCCCCTCCCCAGCGTGCTCCTGAACAGCTCTGGCACACTTTTGGTCTCTCTCCCACAGTGCCTCCTCCCTGTCCTGCTCTCATCTGATATGGAGCCGAGGACACACAGGCCTGCGGATCACACGTCCTTTGGTTGAGCCCCGTGCTCTGCGTGTACTGGTGCTTCCTGCACGAGGCTGGTACCTGGCACCATCCCCTCTCTCTGCACCCTCAGTCCCTCTCCCTGTGCATTCATTCCCACTTTGCTGTTCAGGGTTAGGAAAGCACACACGGCATCAACTTATCAGGTCCCCACCTCACTTTCCATCTGCCACTGCTGCTCTGTGGCAAAGATCCCAGAGCGACCACCTACCTCGGGAAGCCATTTCCTCCCCTCCCTTCTCTGCAACTCTCTCCCGGTCTGCCAAGACCCTATGGACACCAAGCTCACCAAGGTCACCAGGATGTCCCTGTGGCTGATCTAGTAGTGACGAGGTGCCTACACATCCCTCACTGCTTCTCAGACCTGTCAACCCCCGATTGCCCTCCTGCCTCACTGCCACTCCTCTGCCTTTCTGATTTCTCCATGAGTCCTCACTCTCTCTGCGTGTCCCCGCTCCCTTGCACGCCTCACTGAGGCTCCTGCTGGTGGCACTCCAGTTGGTATCCACAGCCTGGGCTTACCCCTGAACCCCAGGCTGTATCCTTTACCTGATTTTAAGTCTAATAGGCATTTCGACTGCAACATGCCCGTAACCAAGTTCCTGATAGTGTCCTGTGGTGTTGGATTTTGACCGATGCTCTTAGTTTCACACCCAACCTGGAGTGCCCACCCACTAGGAGGCCCTGACCACAGGGGCACAGGTGAGGAGGTCAACCTCCCTCGGGACTACTTTTGACCTGCCTCTACCCTGCACAGCCCCAGCCTCTTCTCTCTGGCCCAGCCTCTCACCTGCACTGACTAGCAGGTGTCTTCATGTTCTCCGATGTAGCCTCAGGCTTCTGATGCCTCGTGAATAAGTCTTTACACTAATTTCTCTGTTTAGACAACCGGGGCGGGCAGTGTCTCTGCCTGGTGATTGGGCCTGACTGAGGCTCCTTGCCTCCTCTGCGTCTGACCTTTCTTGGGATTCTCAGGCCAGCATTCTGCCGTCACGCTTAACACTTGGAGTCCACTCCCCACACCGGCCCATCAGGCCCTACTGCAGCTCTAGCTCCCTGATATATCCGAACGCCACTTCTGGCCATTTGCTCTCCTGCCACTGACTGTGTCACCGTCACCTTTTGCCTGGATTTTCACAGAATCTCCTGATTGGTCTCCAGCTCCCTTCCTGACCCAAGGTCTTCATGCAGCACTTCATGCAGCTGTCCTGATGATCTTGTCAGGCCTGAGTGGAATCAGGCCAGGACCCTCCATGGTGAAAGCCTGGTGTGTTCAGTGGCCAGCCACATGCCCTACTTCTCTGCATCCGCTCTCCAGCCTCACTGCCTCACTCCCGTGCAGACACACTCCTGCCTCAGGGCCTTTGCAGCATCTGTGTCTCCGCCTGGGAGGCTCTTCCCTCCCTGAGGTGTTTACTCAAAGGTCACTTTGGTATCTCCTCTCTGCCTCCCCCGCTTCAGGACTTACACTCCCCCCTTTCCTGCTCTTTCTTCTTCCCGCTTATCCCTGTCAACAACGTGTGCCATCTGCACCTCCCCATCCCGTGTGATGTCTGTCCATCACACTAGAACATGAGCTCCATCTTGCCCAGGGTAGTACCTGGCATGTAGCCTTGTACTCCGTAAAGACGTGTTGGCCAAATGAATGAGTGACAGAGAGGATATCTCCCAACATCCAGACAATGATGCCATCTTTTCCCAAAATCAGTGTGGTGACCATTCCACTGGCATCCGAGCAATGGAGGGATACCTTCCGATATCTGATGTCAAAATATGATTTTCAAGGCAAAAAAATCCCAAAAAGCAAACACGACTTCCAGGCAAATGCAGAGCGAGCCCCTGTCCAGTGTCTGTTTAGCTCACCAAAGAGGAAACCAACAGGTTCCAAGAGGCTTTGAGGGAGGAGTACGGGTCAGTACAACACTGGCAGATGTCACATGGGGCGACAAGACTGTGTTTCTCCAGGATTGACGTCCCCTGTGTCTGGTGGGACAGATGTCCACACCGTATTAACTTGTAACTTCAAGGATATCGGCAAAGGCACCTCCAGAGAGACCTTCAAGGATAGGAAGGATCCTTGTGCCTGATTTCCAAGTTTAGGATAATTTTCTTAACGCTAAGAACTGGTGGCCTCTCCCCCAACCATCCCACCTGAGTCTCCTCCTCCCCACTTTGGCCCCAAGGCCCAGATCCCAACCAGGTAGAGTGAAGGATTGTGTGGTGTGGCTCAGGGCAAGGGCTAGACTTCGTGGGGTATCAGGGCTTTGTCTCCTGAGGCGAATTCTGCACAGAGGGAGGATAAGATGACTGATCTTTCCTTCTCTTCCCCCTCCCCACCTCTTCCTCTTCCATCGAAAGCGTGTGCGGAACGGGTCAGGCCCACAGATGCGTCCCATTGGGTTTTCTGTTTTGTGCCCTTCACCATCAGCCTTGGGTTGGTCGGGTGCCTGCTGCTTCCCTGCTGGGTCTGGGGTGAAGGGATGAAAGTGTCATTTAGTGGCAAGGGACGTCAGGGAGCCTGGTTGGGCACAATCCAAGCCCCTCCTCCCCTCGACGGTACCTCCAGCGCACCGGGCCCTGGGTCTCCACACTGCAGACTCCAGGCCTTGTTTTCACGTGGTCCAGAACTCAGAAGACTTGTCCCTAGCACACAGGCGGCCACATAGGATTACAGGGTGTGTCTGGGTCTTGGGGCCGTGTGGGGCAGAGTACAGGTGTGCTTCTTCCTTGCCCTCACCAGCTCCCGTGGGTTTGAACTAAGTCCGGTGCCCCCCACCTTGTTCCTCCCATACCACAGCTCCAAGTCACTGCCTCCCCAGGTTAGCACAACCCCTGCATCTCAGGTCTGCCTTCTACTTCTCTTCCCCGCCCCCCCCCCCATAGGCCATCCCTGTAGCAAAAGGAATCTTTCTCATCTGCAGACTATCGCTTGACTTCCCTGAGGACCAACCACCCCTATCCCAGAATCTGTTTCGGGGGAGAACCAGACATGGGGCTGTTTGAGTGTCCCTCTAGGATAGCTGGTCAGTGTGGGGATAGCAGCTTTATTTCCACTCTCTGTCCTCCACTGAGTCCTGTTTTCCCCGGACACCCATTACAAGGAGCTGTGGCTAGGAGAGGGATGTGTCCACCAAGTGGGTGGTGAGGCTCTTGCATGAGAAGGGATGGGGTCCAGGACAGTGAGCTTGTGGCCCGGGTCAGGGGATCCTCGGCCTTCCTAGCGCTGGGTGGAGAAACAGAGTGACACTTTTCCCTCAGAGCACGGAAAGGAGGGGCTGCCTATTTAATGAGCTCAGCCAGCAGATATTTACAACTAATTAGACTTCAACAATAAGTGGAAATTTGGCCCACCCGGTGTCTCTGACAACACTTTTCCTGGTCAGCCACGGTGACTAACAAGCTCTGTGCCACTTTCTCAGCAAGTCGTGGTGTGCCTGGGCTTCCAACATCTGTCCATCAGGAGGTCTGTGGGGGCAGCCCACCCTCATCATTCCACAGCGCATGACCTTCGAACTGTGACCAAAGGCCCTTAGCTAATCAGACGTCATCCAGGATGATCGTCTCAGGGAGCAGTGATTGGCCAGGTGGAAAGGTAGGGGAAAGGAATCAGATCTGAATGAGAGCAAAGATTGTTGTGTCTCATTAAAAGGTAAACTCAAAAATAAAACAAACTCAAAATGGATGAAAAGGCCTAAATGTAAGACAGGAAGCCATCAAAATCCTCGAGGAGAAAGCAGGCAAAAACCCTTTTGACCTTGGCCACAGCAACTTCTTATTCAACACGTCCCTGGAGGCAAGGGAAACAAAAGCAAAAATGAACTACTGGGACCTCATCAAAATAAAATCTGCAAAGCGCTGCACAGTGAAGGAAACAACAAAACTAAAAGGCAACCGACAGAATGGAAGAAGATATTTCCAAATCACATATCAGATAAAGGGTTAGTATCCAAAATCTGTAAGAACTTATCAAACTCAACACCCAAAAAAACAAATAATCCAGTGAAGAAATGGGCAAAAGACATGAATAGACACTTCTCCAAAGAAGACATCCAGATGGCCAACCGACACATGAAAAAATGCTCAACATCACTTATCATCAGGGAAATACAAATCAAAGCCACAATGAGATACCACCTCACACCTGTCAGAATGGCTGACATTAATAACTCAGGCAACAGCGGATGTTGGCGAGGATGTGGAGAAAGAGGATCTCTTTAGCGTTGTTGGTGGGAATGCAAGCTGGTGCAGCCACTCTGGAAAACAGTATGGAGGTTCCTCAAAAATTAAAAATGGAACTACCCTACAACCCAGCAATTGCACTACTAGGTATTTATCCGAGGGATACAGGTATGCTGTTTCGAAGGGACACATGCACCCCAATGTTTATAGCAGCACTATCGACAATAGCCAAAGTATGGAAAGAGCCCAAATGTCCATCAATGGATGAATGGATAAAGAAGATGTGGGGTATATATACAATGGAGTATTACTCGGCAATCAAAAAGAATACAATCTTGCCATTTGCAACTACATGGATGGAACTAGAGGGTATTATGCTAAGTGAAATTAGAGAAAGACAAATATCATATGACTTCACTCATATGAGGACCTTAAGAGACAAAACAGATGAACATAAGGGAAGGGAAGCAAAAATAATATAAAAACAGGGAGGGGGACAAAATGTAAGAGACTCTTAAATATGGAGAACAAACAGAGGGTTACTGGAGGGGTTGTGGGAGGGGGGATGGAGTAAATTGGTAAGGGGCATTAAGGAATCTACTCCTGAAATCATTGTGGCACTATATGCTAGCTTGAATGTAAAATAAATAAATAAATAAATAAATAAATAAATAAACAAATAAACAAACAAATAAAAGGTAAAGGTGGTAGATTTCCAACTAATAGAAGAGTCTGGGCTGTGAGACTAAAACCTCTATGAGATAAGAACTGTGGACATTCTTGGAAAGGTTTTTTTTATGGTTGCAGTTTTTAGATAGTCAAGGGTTTAAAAATAAAATCAAGTATGTTAAATGACTTGAAAGGTTTTAAAGGTTTAAGGAAGTTTAAGTTCGTTTGTAAATGAGACAAAATATTAACTAAAGGTCCCCTTCTAAGTGACCATTATAATTTCATAAGTAGAATATTAATGTTTGAGACTAGAACTTATATATTTGTGGCCATATTATTAGGTGCATACAAGTTTACAGTTATTTTCTTTTACCAGTGAACTCAACCTTTTATTGTTACCTTCTGTATCTCTGTGACACTTTGCATATAAAGTTTCTTTGTTGATATGTTAATAAAAGTGTTAATATGGCTACAACTGCTTCATTTTAGTTAATAGTCATGTGGTATGTTTCTTCCCATCCTTCTACTTTCAAATTTCTTGTATCCTTGTGTTTCAGGTGATTCCTGTCTTCTGTAAGCTACATAAAATTAGATTATTTTTAACCAGCCTGACAATACTGGTCATTGAGTCCCCCTGGATTTCAGACTTCTTGCCATTGTTTCAAGCCCCCCAGTCTGTGGTAGTTGGTTATGACAGCCCCAGGAACTGAGACAGGTTCTGTCAGTTTGCTTCCTTAATGACTTTGCATTTAGTTCCTCCTATCAAAAGCAGGAAGACAACTGGTGACAATGGGATGAAGTAACTAAAAGAAAAGGAAGAGTCTAGTGCCATTATGTCAGTATTAAGAAATCAGAAGACATTGGGGCACCTGGGTGGCTCAGTTGGTTGAGCGTCTGACGTCTGTCTGCTCAGGCTGTGATTTCACAGTCGTGGGTTCGAGCTTCGCATCAGGCTCTGTGCTGACCACTTGCTCAGAGCCTGGAGCCTGCTTCGGATTCTGTGCCTCCTTCTCTCTCTGCCCCTCCCCCGCTCGTGCTCTGTCTCTCTGTCTCTCTCAAAAATAAATAAACATTTAAAAAATTTAAAAATATATTTTAAGGGATAAGGAAAAGGGAATTAAAAAAAAGTTAACACATCCTACTCTCACCATTTTGTAACCTGTTTCATTCAAATAGTGTATCATAAACATTTTTCCATATTAATAGATACTTTTATGCAAAACAATTTTTTAATGGCTACATGTGTTTCCCATAGCATAATGAATCCATTATAGTATAGAGGGGAATTTAGTTAATCAATCCCATATTGTTGAATATTTAGGTTGTTCCCCAATTTTTGCTAATACAAATAGCATATAGCAGGCGTAAGTTAGCTAAAAATAAATAAAATTTGGGCAAATAAGAAAGTAAATAATTTTTGAAATAAAAAAAGTAAAAGAGTGGAAAAATAAATGTTGTGAATATAAATCTTTCCCATCTCATTTCCCCATTTTCACCACCTACCTCCCAAATCTCATAGGGCTCCAAAATTGTGAACACACAAAAACCAGAGGGGTTTAATTTTTCTTCTTTTTATTATTTTAAGTCTATATCTTGACTCATTCCTTGAATAAGTAATATTGGTATTGTAAAAAGAAAACCACAAATGTTTATTGAGATAAAGAATACAGAATGTGAAAATCTCCCCCATCTCCCCCAAATGACCATTATTAAACATGGTATTGATATCTTCTGATTTCTTTTTTTTTTTTTTTTACATTTATTTATTTTTGAGAAACAGAGTGAGACACAGCGTGAGCGGGGGAGGGGCAGAGAGCCTGTCAGCACAGAGCCTGACGAAGTGCTCGAACTCACAAACCCTGAGATCATGACCGGAGCCGAGTGGGAAGCTTAACAGACTGAGCCACCCAAGTGCCCCAATGTGTGTTTTTAGCTTTGTTTTTCTGAGGTGAAATTCACATAACAAAAATGTATCCATTTTAAAGTGTATAATTCAGTGTCAGTATATTTACAACGTTGTGCAACCATTACCTCTACCTAGTTCCAAAACATTTTATCACCCCCAAAGGAGGCCTCATATCCATAAAGCAATCACTTCCTATTCCTGCTCTCATCCAATGCCTGGAAATCCCTACTGGGCCCTGTGGATTTGCTTATTGTGGGCATTTCATATAAATAGAATCATATAATATGTGGCCTTTTGTATCTGTCTTCTTTCACTTAGCATAACGTTTTCAAGGTTCATCCATGTCGTAGCAGTTATCAGTACTTTATTCCTTTTTATGGTTCAGTAACATTCTATTGTAAGGGTGTATCATATTTTGTTTCTGCATCCAGCTGTTGATGGATTTGGTTGTTCCCACAGTTTCTACCTTTTGTCTATTGTAAATAGTGGTGCCATGAACATTTGGTTACAAGTATTTGTTTGAACACCTGTGTTCAATTCTTTTGGGCATATACCTAGGAATGGAATTGCTGGGTCATATGAAAATCCTGTTTAACTTTTTGAGGAGTGACTACACTGTTTTCCACAGTGGCTGGGCCGTTTTATATTCCATCAGCAATACTATGAGGGTTCCAATTTCTCTACATGCTCCTCAACATTTCCTATTGTTCTTTTTGAATTATTATTGTTATACTAATATATTATTATTATTATAGTTATGCTATAATAATGGGTATGACATAACATCTCATTGTGATTTTGATTTGAATCTCCCTAATGGCTTTTCCCTAATGGCTAATGAAGTTGAGCAGCTTTTCATGTGGTTTTGGCCATTTATATATTCTACAGAGAAATATCCATTCAAACATTTGTCCAATTTTTAATTGAGTTGCTTATCTTTTTATGGTTGAGTTATAAGAATTCTTTATATATTATGGACACTAGACCCTTATCTGACATATGATTTCCAAACATTTTCTTCCATTTTGAGAACAATCTTTTCACCTTCTGGATAGTGACCATTAGTTCATTTTTATAGAAAATAAGAGATACATCTCTTTCATTAAAAAAAAAAACTATCTGAAGAAATATTGTCCTAAACCAATGGTGATTATCTCTGGGTAGTTTGGATTGCCACTCTTTTGTTATTTCTGAATCACTTGTGGCAACGTGTTCCATACTTACTAATTTTGCAAACTGGTAAATGGAAAGTGAAAGTTCCAATCGTTAGCTCATGTTATTGTGACTTCTGTGCATCTTGTAAAGGACCTGAAGTGATGGGCATTTAGGGGGTTTCTGAATGCACACAGGGGCAGGGTCCCGAGTGCTGGGGCAAGTGGATAGTCCCGGCTTTTACCCTTGTCATTCTGTTTTGTTTCTGTCACTCACGGGGCACACCTTGGGAAAAGGAAACTGAAACTGAAGCTGAATTCAGCCACTGGTGAGGCTCTCTTCCCGACACTGCCCCCTGACGTGCACAGCTCAGGTTCATAAAAGGGCTGAGCCACAGGGGAGCTGGAAGCTGAGAGGCAGCCTCTTCGTCTGTGCCTGTGGAGGACCTGGTGCCAGAGCCTACAGCCATGGTGAGGGGGGGTTGCCAGGTGGGGGCAGGGGGGCTCTGTACCAGTCGATTTTCCCATTTCATCGCTGGGGTCTCCCAGGGGTGGAGCACTCACTGTGTGCCAGGCAAGTGGAGGTGCTCAGAGCTCCCTCAGGTCCCTAATCGTGCGGGGTGGTGGACAGAGCTCCTTCTGACGCCAGGGTCTGGGTCTTGGAAAGTGTGTTTTGCCCAGTGTTTAACCCTGAGATCCCTGGGCGTTGGCACAGAGGGGCATCTTCGTGGGTTAAGGGAGGTGAGGTGATGGTTGCGGGTTGGCTGCCTTTCTTCTGGAAATGCTCCTTGCTCGCCTCCAGCACCTGGGGTCCATTTCCTGGTGGGTGGGGAGGAGAGCAGCATCCCCAGCCCCTAGGAGCTTGCCCTGTGGCCAATGCCATGCATGCAGTGGCTCCAGGACTGATGCCAGGGTCTGTAAGTCTGTGTGATGTCCACAGGGCGGGGACCTGAAGGTGAAAATGCTGGGGGGTGAGGAGTTCCTGGTGCCCCTGAGAGACAACATGCTGGCGTCGGAGCTGAAGCAGCAGATCGCCCAGAAAACTGGCGTGCCCGCATTCCAGCAGAGACTGGCCACCCACCCTGCCGGCACAGTGCTGCGCGATGGGGTTCCCCTCCTCAGCCAGGGCCTGAGCCCCGGCAGCACGGTCCTGCTGGTGGTGCAGAGCTGCAAGGACCCCCTGAGCATCCTGGTGAGGAACCACAAGGGTCGCACCATTGCCTACGAGGTCCGGCTGACGCAGACGGTGGCTGAGCTCAAGCAGCAGATATGCCAGCAGGAGCATGTGCAGGCCGACCTGTTCTGGCTGAACTTCGAGGGGAAGCCCATGGAGGACCAGCACCGGCTTGGGGAGTATGAACTCACACCCCAGTGCACTCTGATCATGAATTTGCGCCTGCGGGGTGGGTGAGGCAGGACCAGGACAGCAGCGCGGAGGGCTGCCCACCCAAGTCCCTGACCAAGTGTGGGTAATAAAAGTTGACGCAAAATTAAACGTCTCCTTCCGTTTCTGCCCTCCTCCTTCCCCCAGCACCCCTCCCTTCTGCACCCCTACTGATGAGGCTGGGGGAGGGGCAGAGGAGGAAGTGGGATAAGGAGACGCAGGGTCACCGGGTGGTCACTAGGCTGCATTTGCCAAGTAAGTGAAGGCACAAGTCTAATGAGATCAAAATAGTGACCCACTCCCAGCCACTCCTCGGAGAAACTGAAGGTGTCCCCTCACCTTTGAGAAATTAAATTCTAGAGAAAGAAGAGACATATCTGTTGGCGTGCACAGCCTACCTCCAGGCTGAGCCTCAGTCAGCCCCTGCATAACTGATTCCCATCCCCCACATCTGGGTCAGCAGACAGTACAGGGAGGGAAAGGTGTGGTCAGGTTCTTACTAGGACCAGCACCCCTGGAAGTGCGCAGAGGGTGAGGCCCTAGGGCCTGCCTGGCTGGGTTGTGAGGCAGGCTCCTCCACCGGCACTCATGGCCCTCCAGAACCCATCAGCCTGCCCTGTCTGGCCTGCACGGGTCCAGGGAGGGGTGTGGGCAGGGCCTTGAACACACACATTACCATCTGGCAAGCTGCTGAATGGAGACTATTCTCCAACAAATACACCTTAATGGAGAGACCATGGCCAGCAGGTGAGGGGCCCCCCTGGAATGCGCGATTCCTTCAGTCCAATGTGGAAGAGCTTGTCTCAGATGGAGGGCACGCACCTAATTTGACACAAACTACACCTGCTTCCACGTAGACTGTTTCTCTCTATACCAATTTCCCAGGAATTCCACGGGAGCCAGACTGAGTCAGCTTTGGACACAGGCAAGATGGGGGGTGGGGGGAGAGATACAGAACATACCCATACGCTTCTCTGGGCTAAAGTCCACGACTCTGGGGACTCAGACCTCAGCCTTCAGTCTGTTCAGAGTAATTTGGCTGGAGACCCAGAAGCCCCTTTCTGGTCTGGGGGGGGGGGCGGGCAGGGAGGGGAGGGGGCGGTCTGTATCTGGGCTGAGAGACTTCTAGGTCTTGCTCATCTGTGACCAATATGTGTAGACAGGCAGCTGTGTGTATATACGCGGGAGGGGTGCTCTCTTGGTTCCAGGTTCATTTCCTGGGTCCCCACCCTCACCTCTTTGTCATACTACAAATTAGCAGGTGTGAGCATACATCCTTGGGGCCATCCTCCTTCCCTGAACCCCTCCCACCAGGGTCGGGGAGGTAAGGTACCCTCTCCCAGAGGGGCTACTTCCTGCATTGCTTCTGGCTCAGAGATCTGTGGATGGCTTGGGGTGAGGGGGTGTGCCACAGATTCAGCCCTGGACGGACAGAAGGGGTCTCCTCCCCCTCCCCCTCGATCTTCAGCTAAGCTAGGCTCCAAATTGTACTCTCTGGATCTCAGTTGATCCCATGTACCTAGACAGGCTGGCTGGAGAAGGGCCCACCGCGGGGCTGAGGAGGGGGCGTGGCCGGCCGTCCCCTGCTGAGCCGACACAGTCGCGGCTGGACGACAGAGGGAGCCCTCCGCTCTGCAGCCAGGCCGGGGCCGACCCGGGACCGGGCGGTGGGCGGGTCTGCGCTCCATTCTGACCAATCACCACAGCCACCGGTCCACATTGGTCCTAGCCGGCCGGGGGCGCGGCCTGCTGGGGCCGCCTCCTCGCCCGAACCTGCTGGGGGTCCCGGACCCGGGCGAGTTTCTGTCCCCAGCTCCCGAGAGGGGCTGTGGTGTGCCATCGAGCTGTTCCCGCCAGGGGAGGGGCGCAACCCTGCAGGGTCCGAGGGGCGGCGGGGCCCCAGGACCTGGCAGCCCCTTCCCGCGGCCAAGGAGCTCCCGCAGCTCTGGCCCCGGCGCAGCCCGGAGCCCCTTGGAAGTCCCGTCACGTCGCCTCCAGATTATGCATTAACCCGATTGCAGCCGCATTTCCTGGGCGGGGGTGGGGGTGGGGGAGAGACGCCCGCGCAGGAGGGGGAGGGGCGTCCACGGGGGTGCGCCGCAGAAGAGCGAGCACCTCCCGGGCCCGCCCACCACCACCCCCCCGTCCCGTCCGCCCTCCGCCCTCCGCCCTGGCAAGTCGCACCACCCACCTTGGCCCGACCCAGTCCGACCCCCGCCCTCCCACCAGCCCGGCCTCCGCCCGGCGTCGCTGTCCCGACGCTTTGTTCGCGGCCGGCGCGGGACGCTGGGCGCCGGGAGGGTAGGGGACCCGCGCGGGCTGGGGAGCTGGGCTGGGGGGGGGGGGGCGGGAGGGGGGAGAAGGGGCGGGGAGGGGGCGGGGCTGCCCCGGGTCCCGCCCCCGCGCCGCCCTCGCCCCCGCCGCCTCCCGGGAGCTGCGTCCCGTCCTGTCCAGTCCCGCTCCCGGCGCGGCCAGGCCCGCGCGCTCGCTCGGCCGCCTTCCGCCGTCGTCGGCCCGCGCCATGGCCAGCCTGCGGCCGCCCGGCCCAGCCCTGCTGCAGCCACTGCTGCTGCTCCTGGTCGTGGCCGCGCGCGCCCTGCCCCGCGCCGACGGGACGTGCCCGGAGCGCGCGCTGGAGCGGCGGGAGGAGGAGGCGAACGTGGTGCTCACCGGCACCGTGGAGGAGATTCTCAACGTGGACCCGGTGCAGCACACGTACTCGTGCAAGGTGCGCCCCCGCCGGGACCCCTCGCCCTCGCCCCAGAGAGCCCCTCCTGGAAGCCGGGGCTGGGGGCCTCTTCCTCCGCCAGCCTGCGCCCCTAGCCCGGAGGCCGGCCACCCCACCCCACTGGGACCCCCATCCCAGGCCGTGGGAACGGGCACCAGACGCTCCGCAGCTCTCGCTCCCGCTCCCTTGGCGACCGCCGGGCCCCCGGGTGGGGCGCGGGGTCCCGGAAAACTCGCGAGTGCCGGAGGGAAAGTTCCTGCGGCACCGCTGCGGGCCCACCTCGTGGTGCCAAGGCCCGGGAGACCCAATCGTGTCTGCCCCCACCCCCACCTCCAAACCCACCACCTTACTGGAAACAAGTGCGCCGTCCCCCCAGGGAAACTGTATGGCTACCGCACCCCCTCCCCATCAGCCATAGGAAAGGAACGGGGACAAGGAGAGGTGATGCCTGCTGTTTGGGGTGAAAGTGGGAATTTGGCCTATGGTCAGTGCTGTCACTACTCCCTCCCAGAGGCCTTTACCAGGGCCAGAGGGCGGCGGGGGGGTGGGGGGGGGTTCCGGAGAGAGTGGAGTGCACATAGAATCTCCCACCCCCAGGCATCCTGGCGGCGGGTGCTGCAGTGACTAGGTGTGGGGACAGGAGCAGAAAAGTGGGTGGAACCGTTGCTGAGCCTCAGCTGTGGAGGGGTGCAGGGACAGGTGCCCCATCCTGCTCCTGGGAGAACTGGATCCCCCTGGCCACAGGGGAGGGGTGCTGCTCGGCCTCTCCCTCAGCTGGATCTGGGAGTCTCCTGGGTTAGGTATGGTGGATTTTTCCCATAACACGTTCCTAGGGAGGACTCAGGGGATCCAGGGCCCATCCCCGCTCTGGCCCCTAAAACCACCTCCCTGACCAGAAATCGGATCATTCCTTCTCCATGGAGATGGGGGTGGGGGGGGGGGGGACAGCTTCTTTCAGATTGGCCTGTGTTGGCTACAGCTGGGATCCCCCGCCCAGCCCCCTCCCCTCCACCACGCCAGGGCACTTTGCCAAGTCCCTGCAGGATTTTCCCGACTTCCTCCCCGCTGCTCCTGGGTGTGGCTGGGGTGGGGGGAGGCGAGGAAAGCGGCCCAGTCCTCTCCCTGCTGGTTATCATCCTTCTGGAGCCTACTGTGTGTCTGGGGTTGGGAGGGATAAGGTTGGACAACTGGGCCACTGGAAGGTGGAGGGAGTCCCTAAGATGCTGCCTTCCTGAGGCTCCCAGCAGGGACCTGGCAGGTGGGCAGGCCACCATTGTCTTTCATCACCCGTTCCAGAGGTCTCAGATCCCCAGAGCTCCTGAGGAAAGGGGCTTCTTCTCAGGGAATGTGTGGTGGACTCATGTCCCCTGTGCATATGTCCCCACGGATCTGTTCCTTGGAGAACATCCCAGTATAGCCTGCAGCTGCTGAGACCCTCCTGTACCCACCCACCCCCCTCGCTCCCCGGGCTGTGGGCGTCTCAGGGCTTGGTTTGTCAGAGCAGGTACCCTCAGGGCCCCAGGAGTGAGAGTGTGTAGGGTGGGGCTGCCCTGTGCTGCCCAAACTTGATTTTGTGGTTCGGAGGCTGCCTTGACTGCATTCACTGTAGGAGCCCGGCAGGAGGAGGGGTCTTTCGCCTCCTGGGGTGTGTGGGGGGAGAGGGTGTCTTAGCCCACCCACAGGGCTGCAAGGAGCCAAGCTGGCCCAGAGCCCTGAGCTCGGGGCCCATGGCCCTTACACCCCATTGTCCATGTTCGCTGCTCCTGGCTGTCCCCAGGGGTGGGCCCAAAGTAGTGGTGGGTAGGTGGAGAAAGTAAGGACATGGAAAGCAGGCACCCAGGCCAGGTGGGTCCCCTTCCCATTTCCAGCCTGAGCTGAGATGGACATTATAGGAATTGGGGTGGCTGAGGTCAGTTAGACCTAGTGGGTGGGAGTGCTGCCTCCTGGGTGAGGGCACACGTCCTTCTGTGTGACACGCACAGGCTGTGGCATCCATCAAGGGTGTGTGCTTCCCTGCAGCCCCCTCCTGCGGGCTGACCCAAAGATCTACGCACGTCTCTGCCCGGGCTTTGAGTCTACTCTGGACATTTGGCCTGAGCAACTGAGGTGGGAAGAGAAGAAAAAGCCCAGGCGCCCAGTCTGTACTTGTTCCTGGACTCTGTGGCCTCCTCTCCCCAGTGGAAAGAGGATCACTGATACCTGCCCCCCCCCCCCCCATGTCCACCCCAGGTTCGGGTCTGGCGGTACTTGAAGGGCAAACACATGGTGACCCAAGAGAGCCTGCTTGATGGTGGCAACAAGGTGGTGATTGGCGGCTTTGGAGATCCCCTCATCTGTGACAACCAGGTGTCCACAGGGGACACCAGGATCTTCTTTGTGAACCCTGCCCCCCCGTACCTGTGGCCAGCCCACAAGAACGAGCTGATGCTCAATTCTAGCCTCATGCGTATCACTCTGCGGAATCTGGAGGAAGTGGAGCACTGTGTAGAAGGTATGTGGGGACTTGACCAGGGGCAGAGGGTGACTGAGGCGGGCAGGCTTGGAGGAGCTCCACATCATGCCCTGGGGAGCAGAGGAGAGCTTGCTGTAGGCAGGAGCGCATGTGTCTTGTGGTAGTCTGCTCTCCTTCCTTCCTCCCTCATCTCCCAGCTGAGTCTGGCCATCGCAAGGTCACAGCTCCGATCTCTGACATTAGCAGGGATCCCCACTAACCACCCCCGGTCCCACGGTGCCACCATCTTTTGTCTTAGGGCCAAGCAAGCCCCGGTCTTGGAAAGGGGACAGGCTTCCTCCTCTTCTGCTTACCCTCTCCCTCCTGGTCCTTTTCTGAGTGGGAGGAGGGGACCAGGTGAATGAACACCAGCTGTTTATGTTCCTGGAGAAGCCCAAACATCTGTCTGGACGGGTCCCAGATGTTGAGCAAACCCCTCAGAGTGGGGCATAGGGATTGGAGGAGGGGCTGCCCCCTTATGTGTTCCAAGAGGCCCGTCATTTCTAGAAGGGGGAGTTTGTGTGGGGTGGGGACTTCTGGGGGTTTGAGTGGGTGTGAAATGCTCTAATTGAGTCGAAGAACGTTTCCATGTCTGCTGTCCACACAGCACATGCCTATTCTGAATGGCCCAAGAGCTCCCCTCCCCCAGCCCAGCCTCTGGGAGGTGAGCTGGAATCACATGACCAAGGGCTTCCCTGCCGCCCCCCCCACCCCCACCCCGTTGCCCCAGGAGAGTCGCAGTTGGGGGCTGAGATCCTTTGCTGGGGAATGTGGCAGGGAGAATGTAGGAACTGCCCCTCGCCCCCACATCCTGTCTGTCCTCTCAAGGCTGCCTGGGAAGGGGTGCATCGGAGGGGGGTGGTGGTGGAAAGAACATTTCCTCCTCAGGGCAGTGGGAAGGGTCTGTGACTTCCTTTCTCGGGAAGGCAACCCTGTCCTCTGATTTGTTCTTTTGGCCAGCAGGGAAGTCCCACTTTCTATCTAACTTACTGCTGTGATGCTGGCTTGGTTTTTGCGGGATCCTGGATGGTGGTCTGAGAGGGACGGTGCAGGGGTAGGGGCAGGACCTGAAATGGGGAGCCCTGTGGCACTTTGCCCCCGCTATGATCATCTGTTCCTGAGCCTGCTCCAGGGTCCTGGGCCACAGCATCACACAGAGAAGCCGGCAGGGCTGTGTATTCCCGGTCCCTTCCCAGCACTGGCTCAGATGAGGGGGACCCAGCCTGGCCCCCTCACACCTTACAACCTTGCCCTGCTCTGGGTGTTTGTGTTCTGGGGGGAAAGATGGGAAGGTGGCATGGAGATGGGGCAGGCTGTGAGATGGTGATACCCAGTTTGGGGGATGGGTGGTGGGGGGGGGGGCTAAGGAGAGGCTGGAGAAAGAAGGGTCAGGGTACAGAAAGTCCCCTGTCCCTATAAGATAGAGAGAGTGAATTATCAACTCTACAGCTGGGCGGGTCCAGCCTGAGGGTCTGTGACTCAGTAACTGTGGCCTTCTGTGGGGTCAGAGGGCATGTGGTGGGAGGGCCACCCTGGGCAGAACAAGGTTTGGCATCTTGCCAAAGCCTGTTCTACCCATGGCAGCCCCTGGCTCTGTATATGCCAGGCTGGGCACAGAGACAGCTGGAGAGGAGGGTACCCAGGGAGAGCCCCCCAACCAGCACTGGGTGAGACTTGACCTACTGTGTGCCCTGGGCAGCCAGCACTCAGGTACCAGGCCAGGACCTGAGCTCCAGCTGGAGAAGGGGTAGTGCTGGACCCGTAGGCCAGTGTGCAGCAACTGGTGTGCACCCAGGAGGGGCTGAGCCACTGGACTCTTCCTGGGGTGGGCCTGCTAGGGAGGGTGGTCTTGGGAAGAGGAGACCCAGAGAAAGGCATTTGCTATGACTGTAGCTGGGAGCCTTGCAGGTGGAGCCAGGTGGAGGCAAGAACCTTCTGGGGAGGGGGGTGGTGTAGATGGAGGAGCTTGGGTTCCACTGTAAGGTGCCTGGGAAGTTTTGAGCTGGGCGACATAGATCTCTACTTTGAAAGCAAACCAGGGTGCCGTGGTGGGGGGAGGCGGGCGGGGCGGGCTGGGAGGGCCAGGTGCTAGGACAGGGTTGCTGCATCCCAATGGGCCAGGGTGAAGGGGTGCCTCCCCCTTGAGGCTCCGGAGGCCTGAGGCACAAGATCCCGAGGGGCTAGGGCCAGGCTTGGGCAAGTATTAATCCCGTGCCCACCTTTCCAAGCTGGGTGAGGGTGGGAGATTGGCCCGCCTCCTATTCTGTGTTAGGTAAGGACCTTGGACCCCACCCCAGGACTCCACCCTAGGTGCTCTGGGAATCAAGGGCCTCACCCTAGTGAGGGAGATGGATGGACAGGGCTTGAGCTAAGCTGACCCCTCCCTATCTGACTCTGACCCCATTCTGTTCCCAGGGGCCGCATTGTTGTCCCAGCCCCAGGGTGAAGCCTGGGCAGCCCCCAATCTGCGGAAGTCACCACGAATCCACCAGGTCCCACTGCGTGCAGGAAACCCCTATCCCTAGCACACTTCCCTCCCCAGTGCCGCCCTCCCCCCACTCCTAAAGGCCCAGAGCAGCCAAGGTGGGGGACAGTGTCCGTCCAGGCCCACCTCCTGGGGTACACCCTGGGCTTGCTCCCTCCTCGTCACTGCCTGAGCACTGCTCCTGGCAGTGTCCTGAAGGGGAACCTGCTGCCACAGCACACGCCATCTCTAGGACTTGCCTTTCTCAGTTCCTCCCCCAGGGCCTACAGGGTCTTTCTGACTCTGCCAGGTCAGGCCCCCTTCCCCAGCCTCCAGCCCCCAGGAAGGCTCCTCCTCCCCCTGTCCTCCCGCCTGGGGAACCACATTCCTGGCATAACTGAGACAGGTATGTGTCCCTCCCTGTGCGCCACCTTTGGGTGAGGGAGGCCTGCTGCTCCGGGGCAGCCTCTGCCAGAGGGAGACCCCTGCCCCCTGCTCTGTCAGGGAAGTAGCCTGGCCTCTTCCAGTGCCAGCTGCCCACGCACCGCGAGCCTGCCCAGGCTGGCAGCTGAGCAGGCATTTCCCCCAGTGCTCGGCCACCTTGCCCGGGCCTGGACACTACCCACACACACCCACTACTCTCCCCACCCTTGCCTCAAGAAGACTGGTCCTGGGGCTTCTCCTGTAGCCCCGGGGAGGGACATAGGCCTGTCTGAAGTCCTGGGGCCCTTGCCTCCCCACTAGGAGCCAAGAGCAGAGAAAGGAAGTGTTGTCTGCCCTTCTGGGGCCCTGGCACGGGGACAGGGTCAGAGTGAGTCTGGCATTGGCCCAGCCCAGCCCTGCCCTGCCCAGCCCTGAAGGGGGTCCTGGCAGCAGCAATCCCCAGCCCAACCTGGCAGGCCTGATTCTAGTGAGCACCGTCCCTTCCTCCCTGCCAGGCCAGCTGTCTAGGGCCTTAAGGAGGGCAGTGCTATTGGTCCAGTTGGAGAGGCAATGGGTCCTGGGCCCTCTGACTTCTTTCAGGCACTACAGGCCTTGGAGCTGGGTGTGGGTGGAGACACCCCCAGACGGAGACCAGCTCTCTACAGTGTGGGGGCAGGTAGGTGTTCAGGGGAGGGTTCTGGGCAGTTAGCTTTTGCATTCCGCCCCCCCCCATTCATACCCTACTCCCCCCACATTCCTCCCTGCTGAAGTGGGAGGTAGCTTCTCCCTGTTCCTCTCCTGCTCTCTTCTAGACTGGGTTCTCACCCCACCCCCTGCAGACCCCACCCAGTGTCCTCCTGAGCCCCTCCCCCAGGCAGGTCAGCCAAGAGGGCTGAGAGAAGGCAGGCCCAGACTGGAGGTTGCCTGCCCTATTCTCCCTTCTTCCCTTCCACAGCTGGGGGGAGGGAGTCTGCCCAGGTGGGGGATGACCCCCCCACCGTGCAGTCCTGTTCCCACCTAGGGAGTCCTTGGCAGGAAGTCCAGTGCTTCCGGGGCACCTGCTGGCTTTGGCTTTGATTTTAGTGTACCTTCGCTGGGGTAGTCCCAGGAGTGGGCTTTGCTAGCTGAAATGGACGGCTGGCTCTCCTGTTACTTCCCTGGGATGTCTCTACTTCGGCAGGGCTAAGCCAGTGAAAACAGCTCTTGGCTTTTTCCAGACCCACCCACCCCCTGGCTCCCCACCCAGAGAAGAGCCCCAGCCCCTGCAGACTGGAAATGGAAAAAAAAGGTTGTTTTGGAACTGTCGTGTTCTCTCCGTCTGTCTTCACTGGGCCTCCCCGAGCTGGGCCGGGCCGGACATACTCCTGTAGGGCTGGTTATGCCCTTGCAGCATCTCTGTGGGTGCTGGGACTCCTGTGCACAGATGAGGAAATGGGAGATCACCTGGTCAGCACTAGCTGGCCTAGGTCTGGCGGCTACCCGCCCACACCCTACCAGTCCTCACAGGCCGAGTGCCAGGGTAGCAGAGGGGAGCATGGGTCTGCCCCAGGGAAGTTAATGGGACAGGGGCCCAGACCTCAGCACCAACGGTCCAGCACGGCCTCCTCCATCCGTCCTGGCTGTGCTGCTTCCTTCCTGAAGGGTTAATCCCCCACCCCCAACCCCATGAGAATCAGAGCCTGCCCCCTATCACCACAGGAGGGTGGAAAACAGCTGTAGAAACAGGCCTCCTTCTCCGTACCCCGCCCCCCCCCAGTCCCTTGCCTCTGCCTGCGGGACCCAGACCAGTTGCACCACCCTGCATGCCCCCCATCCCCACAAGTTCTACCCTTGCCCAGAGGCCTGGGCACGGGGTAGAGAATGGACTCCCTTTCCTGTTCTGCCCTCCTGGCCCTGGCACTCCCCTTGCCACTGGAATTGGGGAATCAAAGCTCCCACTCAGGTCACTGAGGCCTGGCTGGGGCTGGGCTGGAGGCTGCAGGCGCTCTCACCACAGTTGCCCACATAGTGCTGTATACCTCAGAGTCCCAGGAAGTTCTCACTGGAAGCGCTGACTGATAAGAAAAAGGGGGCTCAGAGAAACAAGACAGCACCCCAGTGACAGTTACCCTAATGATAGCGACAGCTCAGTGAAGGAGGGTAACGTGCCCCCCATGGTTCTACACTGGGGCTTAAGAGGGGTCAGGTTCGAGCCTGAGGCTGTGGTTAGGATCTAGAGAGGGGGTGACCTAGGCCTCTGGTGGGGAGAGAAGCTCCCCTAGAGGGGCCCCTCTACCCAGAGCAGACCCTGAGAACTTCCTCTGAGGAAGATCCCCTGCCAGGGGCTGCTTATAGCTGGATCTGGGAAGGGGAAGAAGGCCCCTCCTGGTCAACACTCCCCCCCCCCACCCCCCACGGAGCCGAGGCTCTGGAGAGGGGGAAACTTCTGTCCTCACATGCAGCCAGCTGTTTCCAGCTGTGTGGCCTGCACACGTGTGTATGCGTGTGTTTGTATGCACGTGTGCCTGCAACCACAGACCTACTGATCTGGGCACACGAGACTTCTGGTCAGAGCCCCAGCTGGTGGCTTGTGGTTTCTGCCACCCTTGTTTCCCTGGGCTTGGCCTGGGGTGGGAGCCCTGCAGGTGGTCTGCCAACTGGCTGGTTGCAGGCAACCTTTGCTTGTGTCTCAGGGGCCTTAGAACAGGACCCGGCCTCTGTTTGCTATGGCTGTCCCATTTCTTGCCTGCTGCCCACCCTGTGCCTGGCAAAGACTGGGCACCTCGTCCTGCAGGCTCTCCTCTGGGAGTGACCACAGTGGTTTCTCAACGATGAGATGAAAGGGCTGTGGTCCCTGGGGGCCACTCAGGTTCACTATCCCAGCATGTGGCTGTGGGACCCTGAGTCTGACACAGGGCTCTGGGGGTGGCAGAGTAGTTAAGGAGTCAAGCTGGGCAAGGAGTCAGGAGGGGCAAGTCTGCATCTGGCCTAAGGTGGGCCTGAGTCTTCCCCCCTTCTCAGTCACCCGACCACCTGCCCTGGGAGAAGCAGACAGCCTGGCGCGGCTGCTGGAGGCACCTGCCCCTCCGTCCACAGATACGAGAGGCTCCGGTGCACATCTGGGAGAAGTAAAAGCACAAACAACTGGGCCAGATTGTTGCCTGTGCCCACCTGCCAGAGAAGAGGGTATGTCTCTCTCTTCCTGGAGGAGGAGGCAGTGAGGCTATGCCCGTTCATTAATCCATCCAGTGGTTCCTTCCTCATCCACACATCCATTCACAGCCCAGCACCAGATCCTCACTGGAAGGTGTGTGTGGGGGGGGCGGGGGTGGGGGGGTCCCTGGAAGAAGCTGCTTCCACCTGCACAGGCCCTGCTGGGGTCCTGAATGGGCTTCCCATGGAGATGGGGTGAGCTCGGTGTTGGGAGGTGAAGGCAGAGGGGCAGGGGTGTTCTGGGCAGAGAGGACAGCACCAGGTTCAGTGGGTGCAGGGCATAGCTTCAGTGAGGGGTGGGAGCAAGCCGCCATAGGCGTGGTACAGGAGAAAGGGCTGGAACACCAGAACCCATTGCTACAACCGGCTGGCTGAGAGAGCAAGCTGGCCCTCGCCCTCTGAGCCTGCGCCTTCCCAGACGATGACAGCACGCCTGCAGACCCCATTCCTGTCTGCAGCTCTCTCCTCTCTGGGGCTCCTTCTCTCCGCCCCTTTGTTCTCTGAACCTCTCTCTGCCTCTCCCCGCCCCACCGGTGTCTGCCTGCCACTCCTCTGCATCCTGACGCCAACCCAATCATCACCTTCATAAAGCACCGCCACTCAGACCTTGGTGCCAGTCTGTGCACCCCCCATGGTGCCCAGTTCAACACAGCCGGGCCCTCAGCAGGAACACTCCCTGACTCACCTGACTCTCCTGACTCACCACGCACTGTCCACACTTGGGTGGCTCCCTGGATCCCCCAGCTCTCCTTTCCTCTTGGAGACGGGCAAGGCCTGACCAAAAAGAGGGGGACTTGGAGCCGTCCTGGAGAAGAGGGACAGAGGGTGTGGATCAGCCCCACTCCATCCCTACCTTCTTTTCTCCAGGCACCTACTCTCCTCCACCTCTGTTCAGATGGTGCCCCCTGGTGGCTACAGCTGGTATCCTGGCAGGTGTGCAGGCCTTGAACTGGGCGCCCTCCCCCTGTCCTCCCCAGGCCTGAGGATCTGCCCCTCTGGCTCCTTATCTCCTACTCCTAATGCCCATTACCTTCAGGCTTCACCACGCTGGTATCACTTGGTCTTTTGTGGGCCTGGGCCCTGGGCCTTTGTAGTTGCCTCTGGAAGCTCTTCCTCCTGGTCTATGCAAATCCCTCTCCGCATCATCCAGGTCTCTGTAGATGTCATCCCCCAGTCCCTCCAATCTAGGTCACCCCCCCCCACACACACACACACACTGTACCCTCCCTGAGGGCAGAGAACCTACCTGACTCGGGATATCCTCAGCCTTCCCAGTGGAGGAGCTCAGACAGGCTAGTGCGTACAGGGCCTGGGGCACCAATAGCGATGTGTAAGGAGCGAGGGTTGGGCACAGAGACTGCTGGTCAGGCAGCTGGCGTCCAAGCATCCAGCCGTGCTGACCCCCTCCTCAAAACTGTCATTTAATGCCACCACCCTGCAGCGTAGACCGCCCAGCGGAATTGTGGGCCTTGCCTGGTAGCTGGGTGGGTGGGCACACAGCCCGCAGAGTCAAACATGGGTACCTCTGGGCTGCACCTGAGGTGAGACTCAGGCTTGGGCCTGACGAGGCCTCCTTCCCAGTGGCTGGCCCTGGGCCAGCAGCGGCATCCCGCTGTGAAGTGCCCATTGTCTGCTGAGGCCCCGGGAGAGGGAATGGCTGCAGCCTGAGAGCAGACACCAGGAAGCTGGGGCCTGGGGGTGGGGCCGCCCTGTCTGGTCCTCTTCCCCTCCCCCACCAGGGCAGCCAGACACCTGTGACTCTGGGCCAGCTAGGTAGCCTATGTTCTCTTGCTGCGCTCCACAGGCGGCTGCGCACCAGTGTGGTGCGCACCTCAAGATCCCCGGGGACTGGGGGGGACAGACAGACTGGAGGTGGCACTGGGGCAGGGGTGGGGGCGGAGGCCTCAGCATTAGAGGTGTGTTTGTGTGTGGGCATGTGCGTGTGTGTGAGACAGCCAGTGTGTGTTCATGCCGGTGAGTTGTACACTTGTACCACGCCCAGTGCAAACTTGAGGGAGTGCGTGTACTTGGGTCTCTGCTTGGGTGACACCTGGAACACCGAATGTGTATGTGCACATGTGTGCGGTCACATGTTGCTGTGTGTGAGCCCAGAGACCAGAGGGGCCAATCTCTGGCTCAGAATATCCTCTGTTCCTTCCTAGGGCATGTGCCTGAGTGGGCTGGTCAGGGCTGAATGATTTTGAGTCTGAAGATCCCAAAATAGCTCTGGTAGCCTGCACTCCCCTCCCCCTACTGGGTCTGGGGCCTCAATGGCCCTTTGTCTCTCTGAAGGCATGGAGCCCCTGTGGGGGGCTCAGACTCTGACTGGGGCCAGGAAGGACAGGCTGCCTGCTGGTTTCCCTTCCCCCAAGCCAGGCCCTAAGCTTCCCCCCGCCTCCCGCCCCCCACCGTGCTGGCTGGGTGGACCAGTCTCTCCCCTTCAAATGAGCATCTGAAGGCCAGCCCACTTGCCCACGGAGACAATCCCTTGCCAGCCCCCACCCACCCCAGGTTTATACTGATCCCTGGGCCTACCCCTCCCACACCCTGGTTCCTTTATGCCCCTCCTCCTGCAAAGCCCACCCATGAAACTGTGGCGGCAGCAGACAGGGTCCATGTGTGGGCATGTGAACATTGCTTGGGGTTTGACCCCAGCACTGTCCGTGGGTCCTCTTTGAGCCAAGCTCCTGGGGGAGCTGCAGTGACAAGTAAATGAGAAAATGTGTGAACTGCCTGGGCTCACTACACCAAGTCTTTGGGCTCTGACCCAAGCCCTGCCCTGAGAAGATAAAAAGTCAGACCCTGCCCTGGGTGCTCCCAGTCCAGGGTGACGTCCTGGGGAGCTGCCGGCACTATCAGTGTGGTAAGCATTGCCAAGGTCCCATGAGGTGAGGTAGAGGGTGGGAGGCACCCCCGAGGTGAACGAAGGTGGGCTGACCAGGGGCCGGGGTCTCCAGGTGGTTTGACGGATTGTTGCTCTGGGTCCAGTGCACTGTGAGGTGAAGAAACCACTTTGTTTATTGGCTTTTCCTGCAAAGTTTCCTCAGAATCTCAGGCTCCAGGGCTCTAAGAGGTTTGAAGACCTCCGCTGTTGGTGATGGGGGACCCTGACAGGATGGGCTAACCCTTAGATGGGCTAACTAGTGTGCCTAGCCACCGGATGGAAAGGAGTCGAAGGAGATGGACCTCATAGAACTGGGTGCTGGCTGGCAGGTGGCTGCTGTTGCTGAGGAAGTGGGGGGGGGGGTCGGGCAGAAGGTTGGGTGGAGTGTGGAGGAGCCTACCTGACCAGAGGGGACGGGGCGGGGGGGGGTGGTGGTGGTGGTGGTGGTTAAGAACATGTTTATGTCACAGAGGAATACATCGTCGGGTGGAGGGACTTTAGGGAGAGTCCAGTTGGAGGCTTGGTGGGAGTTGAGGCACTAAGACACCTGTTGGTGCCCTGGGGTGGTGTTACTCTGGATGAGTGGAGAGTTGGCACCAGGAAGGGCTTGTTCCAGGGCAGAGGAGCCCCACAGACCTGAGAGAGGACGGAGAGGAGACCTAAGAGTGACCAGGGCGGCACTGGTGGCTGTGGCAATAGCGGTTTGGCCGGAAGGGGGACCTGCTGAGTTCACTTACAAATAACCCTGGGGAGTCCTAAGTGCAGTGTGGGTGTAGGTCTGAGTGAGTGGGCGGGTACGTGAGTCTGTGGAGTGCGGGACTATGTGTAGATGGGTATGATTGAGCATGGGGGTGGGTGGGGGAGCACTGGTGCAATTAACATCTTTTCAGCTGGGATAGGGACCAGAAGGGGTCCTAGGATGGGGCTGGGGGGGGGGGGGAGGCCTGATCCCAAGTTGAAGAGGGACCCACTGTGCCTTGGAGGCCAAGCTTCCTCCCCCTCTCTCCTCAGAAAGGGCTGGCAGACTCTAAGAGAGGGACAGAGGTCACTGCAGAGACTCAAGGGCCTGCGACCAGGTCCAGGCTGGAAGCGGCCAGCCGTGGTGGGTGTGGCAGTGGGCGCTTAGGGGTTCCTCCCAGAGGACTGTGGGACGTGAAGGGATGGGAGTGCAGGGCAGTGAAGGTGTTGGTCATAGAGATCGCCACCAATGGGATCCTGGCTGCGGAGGGTGACTGGTGTGGATGGTGGGGAAGGTGCGCGACCCCTGCCCCCCTCCCTCCCCAACCGGGCAGGGGCTAGGAAAGGGGCGTCCTCTGGGGGCGGATGTGGACAGGCCTGACTCCGGGAAGGACCAGGCACCCCCCCCTCCCCCGCCCCCGGCCCTGCTGTGACGTCACGGCCCCGACGTTCCCTGGTGGCCTCTGGGGGGCGCTCCAGGCTGGCGGGACGGCGCCGGAGTCCCGCGATTATTTGCATAACACTTCTTTACAAGAAACTCATTTGCATGTTCCTCTCCACGGCCGGAAGGGAGGTGGGGGGCACGCGGGTGGTCTGAGGTGTTGCCACCAATTCCCGGGAGGGTGGACCCGTCTTGCCCCCTCCACCCTCCACGTTGGGCGCAGCCCGCTCCCCACCTGAGCGTGTACCTGGGGACCCTTCCCCCACATGCGCGCGCCAGGGCGGGGCCAGCACAGGCACACGCGCCCGTAGCGTAGAGTGGGGGCCTGCGTGCGGGCTTGAGCTGCGTGCGCTCAGAACGACCCTCCGGCCCTCCGCCGCGCCCTCGGCCGCTTACGCACGCGGTACGGCCCAGCGCAGCCGGGTGGGCGCGGAAGGGGACCCGCCCCGCCCCTGACCCCGCCCCACACCTTCTGGTTCCGCCCACCCGGTTCCGAGCCGGGCCCCCACCCCCCAACCCCCGCCCCGCCCCGGCACCTGCCTCCTCTCCCCCCACCCCTGTTCCTTCCCGGCCCCGGCCCCGGCTCCCACCTCACCCCCCCCCACCCCACCCCACACCCCAGCGCCCCCGCCTGCCCCTGCTGCTGCCCCCGCCCGCCCTCCCGTCCTCTTCCGCGCGGTCCTCTGCGCCGTGAGCCACGACTCCCCACGGACACCGGGGTCCCCGGAGGCGGCTTCCTTTGTCTCTGCTCCCCGCCCTCCCTCCGCGGCGCCCCTCGCCCCTCACTCACCGCCCCAGCCCCGGCGAGGGCGACGGAGCCGAGGCGCGGCCCTCCGCGCACCCGCTCTTTATTCTCTGCCTCCCGCTCGCTGCCTGCGCCGCTCCCGCCTCTGCTGGGGACCCGAGACCCTCCGCGCCCGGCCGCCCGCGCCTCCCCACGGGGTCCCCGGGCGAGGGCCCGCTCGCCGCCAGTACCCCTCGGGCCGGCCCTTCCGGGGTCGCCCGGCGGGCGGGACCGGGGGCTCCCGGGGGCTCCGGGAAGACTGAGCACGCCGGAGAGCTGCGGGCACCTACGACTACCGGGCTGTGGATACAGGGGGTGGCCGCTGGCGGGCCCTCAGTTTCTCCTCCGCCTCCCTCTGAGCCCACATTTGGGGTGCTACTCCGGGAGAATTTTGCACATCTCCCATTATGAGCCTCAAAGGCTGCGGAGGGGTCCTGGCTCTCTGGGCTGTGACCGGCGTTGAACTTTGAGAACAGAGCTGCTGTCCGCTGCCCCAGGGGACCCAGCATGGGAGGAGTTGCCCCGAAGAGGCCCAAGGGCGCCCCTTGAGCGACCCGCTCACCCTGAGAGTGGGGGCTGAGGAGCCCAGGGCCATGCCTCCACTACCTCTGGAGAGGGACCCGCGGCAGCAGCGCGGGGTCTCCCTGCTGGTGCGGTATTTCATGATCCCCTGCAACGTCTGCCTGATCCTGCTGGCCACCTCTACGCTGGGCTTCGCCGTGCTGCTTTTCCTCAACAACTGTACGTGGCTGCGGGCATGGCCACCCCCCCCCTCCCCCCCGGGGCCGGCTCGTGTGACCCTCCTTCTGCTGGCTGAGTTCCCCTGCCTCAGCCACCAAAGACTGGGGGAGAGGCAGGGTCAAATAGGGGCGACCAGCTGAGAGGTGGCTCCGATGGGCCATCTGCATCTTTTGGGGATCAGGATCAGGATGAGTCATTCTCTGGACCCCTGGGCCTGTCAAAGCTTGTCCTTGCGTTCATGGGGAGCTGACCCTCACCCTGAGCTGCAGAGACAACTCATTCTGGGAGCTGGGGAGGAAGGGAGCGGCTGAATGCACTGCAAGTGGGGGCTTTGGCAGGGCCTGGGGCTGGGTCCCTATGGGAATAAGAGGCTGCCCACACCCCTGCTGTTGGAGCCCCCTGTCAGGTGTCCAGCCACACAGCTGAAGAGGCAGAGAAAAGCAAGGGCCTCTGCCTTTGTCTGCCCACAGGCTTTGGCCAACCCTCAGGGCTCAGAATGGGGCCGGGGTGGGGGTGGGCATGGGCATAGAGGGCAGGTGTGGGTGTGCAGGGGTGGCCCCTCCAGACTGGGCAAAGGGACAGCTATGGCAAAGCCCGCTCAGTGAGGCCTAACTCAGACATTTGTTTTCTTCCAGACAAACCTGGGACCCATTTCACACCAGCACCTCCAGTGCCTCCGGACGGTGAGTGAGTGGGGGGCCTCCGATGGTGACAGGCTGCACTTGGGAGACTGTGTCTAGAGGGACAGTGGCACTCTTGGGGATCAGGAGCCATTCTTAGGGTGTGCACACCAGACGTATCAGGTGTATCTGGAACAGATGAGGCTGGATGAGGGAGCCTGGGTCCTTCCTGGGATATCACAGTGGTGGACGGGCAGAGGGCGTGTCGGGTCTGGAGTCCTTGGGCCTGGCCCTGTCCTGGCCGGGGACCATCGCACACAAGCATGTCCCCAACTTCTGTGGGCCTTGCACTTCTTGGCCAAAAATTGGGAATGAGTCCTGGGGCCTGCAGGTTGTAAGATGGGTCAGACAACATGTGCAGAGCAGGGGGTGGGTGTGAAGGACTAGTGACTGAGGAGGGATTGGAGGGCCTGTCCCTGAGACCGAACAGCCTGGGCTTGGCCTTCCTGACCCACTTTATGGGCTGGCCTCCCTGAGAGGCCTGCTAGTCTGTAGGCCACTGTAATTTAGCTAATACGGGAAGGGGAGGGGAGGAAGCTGTTGATGCCACCAGAGAGGGCGGCTTGGGGTCCCCTCCTTGGGTGGGGACATGGAGAGCTACCAGGTTTGCTGTCAGCACTGGGCCCCCTGCTGGGCAGGTGCCTGGCCACGTCCACGGAAGTCACACGTAGGAGGGTATCCGTACATGGGATGGGCTGTGGGACAGGGTCCTGGAGCTGTCTGGATTTAAAGGCGGGGCTTGGGTCGGGAGGCACCTTCCCCTCTCCCGGTGTCCCCAGTCTCCTCTCCTAAAGCGTGAGAGCTGCGGCTCTGCTTTACACACACCCTGGTCTTCCCTGCAGCCGCACGCGTGGGCCCCCACACCCACACTCTGGTCCTACTGCCCCCTTGGGGACAGCTACGTGCCACGGCCGTCCTCATCCCTCCGAGGCACACACACTGCGTACTTGTGGCCATGGGCAGGGCGTGGGGTATCCAGTCCATCCCCCACCCGAGACCAGGAGAGGAGTTGAATATACTCCAACCGGCGGTTATAAAAAGCCGCTGCCGCCTCCAGCATGGCACGCGTGAGGGAGCCCTTGGGCGTGCGGGGAGCAAGACTGCGCGGGGAAGCTGAGTGGCCGAGGAAAGGCTCCTGTAGGAGTCTAGCCTGGGGCGAATGCGGCAGGACACGTGGCTCGTGGGTATATGGGTGCCCTGCCTGCCTTTATGAGGGGCAGTTTATGGGGTGACTAAGGGCTAATACAGGCGTGGCTCGAGTGGTGCCTGCCACATGCAGGGCACGGCTGTTGTGATGAGCTTGCCAGCAAACACGTGTGCACGTGTGTGTGCTTGTGCGTGTTTTATGTCCTATCAAGAAACTTGTCTTGAGCCTCTGTGATTCCCTAGACCCGGGGGGCGTGGAGAGCAGACATGGGGACGGGCAGTTGTGGAGCTGTATCAGGGCTACGCGCAGGAGCAGCCCTCGCCTGGCCTGACGGCCTGAGCACGGGTCTGGGGAGGGAAACCATTTCAGCCTGGCCAGGGTGAGCGCCGTGAACTCAGGCTTCTGCTCTGCCCACGTCACATCACCAAAGGCTGTAACTGTGCTGGGAGCCGCGAGATCTACCCCCACTTTGCAGCCAGGAGATGGCCCCGGGTGAACCGCCACTCTGACAGCGGCGTGGGCTCCACAAGGTGGTGGCAGGTGGGAGCGCTGGGGCCGGACCCGCCTGTGTGACTTGGGAGTCAGTGCGGGAGCCTGAGCTTGATGGCCCCCAGAGGCACCCTGGCCTCTCCTCTGCCCTCAGCCACCTTCAGTCCAACAGCTGGTTCCAAGGACCCTGTCCCCGAGACGTCTCTGGTCTCTGCCCCCAGCCCCCTCACCTTGCAGCCCATCACCCTCCCTCCACCTGACCCAGTGCCCCAGCCTTGCTTATCACAGGTTAGCTGCCATTGTCAACACCACCATCGCCCACTAGTAGCTATCTTGGGGGGACAAAGCAGAACCCTGGGCTGTGGAGGGAGGGTGCAGGTCTTGGTGGGCAAGGAACGTGCTGGTCATCCAGGCGTAGAGGTCTTTGTCCAAGGGGTGGGAGCCTTGGAGCGGTCTGGCTGGACCGAGGGTGATCAGACGGAGAGAGGTCTCAAACCAAGGGCACAGACACATGGCAGGCAGCCCAGGAACCAGAGGTGTAATGAGGTGACGACCAAGTCTTTGCCACAGGGTCCAGTACTCTGGAAGAGACCTTGGTCGGTAGGTCCAGTTGAAGCCAAACAAAACGGGCCGCTGGATATCAGCAAGTGCCCGTGGATTCTGCCCGGGGGGTCCCGGGGGCCTTGGGCAAGAAAAATGAGAGGAAGGTGCTAGGGGAGAGTAGATGGAGTTGGAGGGAGACAGAGAGTAAAGAAGGCTTGCGGGTAGATGGGATTTGAGTTTGGTTTGAGGCGGGACAGAGCGGGGTGCTGATGTAACGACAGTTCTTGTTACAGTCCGCGTAGAGCTACGTGCTGGGCGCCCTCCAAGCCGCTGCAGATATTGGCCCCACGGTAACCCTGGGAGGCACGTCCCACTGTCCCCACTCACAGAAGGAGATACTGACGCATGGCAAGGTGATAACTTGCCCACAGTCGCCAGGCGGGTGAGGGCAGAGTTGGAGGCAGCCTGGCTCTGGGCTCTGCAGGAGCAGGGGCTCAGGTGAGGTGGGGAGGAGGAAGACAGGAGTGTCAGTGGGAGGGGAGTCCAGGTGGCTGCAGGGACTCCAAGCTGGGGTGTCCCTACCGGCCCCGCCCTTGCCTCAGGCCTCGGTTCACTCAGCCTGTGTGGGGTGGGGGTAGGGATGCCCAGTCAGACCCGGAGGAGCCTGGGGTGGGCTGTTGCTGTGGCAACAGCCGGCTGCAGCTCCCTTTGGGGCCCTGCCCTCCCCGGAATGGAGGTGCTTCCCCCTCCTGCCCCACTTCCTGAGCCTGCTGGGAGGTGATGGGGGGAGCCACCCCACCCTCTGCACCATAACTTATTAATGATAATTGGAACCGATTAAACATTCATCACGTCTAAACAGCTGCAGCCTATATCGGGCCTGCACTCGTGTGGGCGTGCAGTCCTGGTGGGGGTCCTGGTGGGGGTCCTAAGCAGTCAGCCTACCTGGGTCTTCTCAGGAGGACCTGTCTCTGACGGCTCTGGGTTTAAATGTCCGAGAGCCTTCATTCCTCCAGTCCAAGGGACTGGGGTCCCTCACCGGCGGGGTCAGGAGCCATACTTCCTGGGGCTGTTGTAGAGAGTAGAGGTTCAGCCACAGGGTGTGTGCTGGGCACGCAACAATAGTTTTTAACTACAGGGTTAGGAACTGAAGTGTTTAAAGAGGAGGGTGACAGATCTGCAGAGCCCCTGTGCTCAGCCTCCCAGAGGAGGTCACGGTGGAGAGTATTGGGGGGTGGGCAGCAGGACTGGGGAGGAGGGTGAGGACATTTACTGAGATGGAGGCCGCAGAGGACAGACGGGGGAGAGGGAGGTGTGTGAGCGCCCGAGGGACCTCAGAGAGAGACCCCGTCAGCTTTCAGCTGGGGAGGCCGGGAGGCTGGGAGGGCCAGGAACCCTGGAGAAGGCCCTATTGAGAACGCCATAGCTGAGGGACCCAGAGAGGTGTGGAAGGTTCGCAGGGTGGGCCGAGAAAAGCCCGAGAGGCAGAGCTTACGTGGAAAAGATGTGGGGAGAAAGGAAACCTGAGGCAAAGGCCTGGGGTCGGGGCCCCAGGTTCCTGGCCAAGGAGGGGCCCAGAGCCAGAAGGTGGAATGTGTGGCCTGACCCCGGATACTTCCCCCACACTTGCCTTAGGGGCGCCTGGGTGGCGCAGTCGGTTAAGCGTCCGACTTCAGCCAGGTCATGATCTCGCGGTCCGTGAGTTCGAGCCCCGCGTCGGGCTCTGGGCTGATGGCTCAGAGCCTGGAGCCTGTTTCCGATTCTGTGTCTCCCTCTCTCTCTGCCCCTCCCCCGTTCATGCTCTGTCTCTCTCTGTCCCAAAAATAAAATAAACGTTGAAAAAAAAATTAAAAAAAAAAAAAACAAAACCAGGTGACCTCAGGCCAGAGGTGGCAGGGGTTGGGCTACTTTGGGACCCTGGAGCAGCTGCCCCCAGGAAGGGGCCAGGACCGGGGCTCTGAGGAGTGGGTCATGGGTCAGATGAGGGGCTTTGATTCTGACGTGGAGGCAGGGTGGGTTCCTGAGCAAACCTGGAGCCGGTTCCCTGTGATGTCGTCCTGGGGGTTGTAGGTGTGTGGCTCTGTGTGTAGGGTCCCCACGGAGGTGGGTCAGGAACAGGCGGACTTGATTCCCTGGTGCTGGTGTGAGATCTGGGGGATGCCCCCCTCCACAGCGGTGGGGTTTGGGGGAGGGGGGCAGAGAAGGTTCTACCATGAGGAAAGGCCCTGGGGCTGGGGGGGGGGGGGGGGGGGGGAAGGGGACTGTGGTGGGTGGGGCTGGAGAGGGGGAGGGAACAGGTCCTGTCAGCGTGCACGGATGTGAGTGTGCACGGCCGCGATGGACACACATACGTACGTCTCCGCGCGTGCCAGCGCGGACGTGTGTGGACGTGTCCGTGGGGCCAACGAACGAACACACTGAGTGCATCGTGAGGTCTCTGCGGATGCGTGGACGTTGGAAGTGTGCACCGGGGCCCGGGGGGCCGGCAGAGGCCGGGCCCCGACCTTCCCTTCTCCCGTCCTACGCCCAGCATGCCGAGGAATGTTGTGTGGCTTTGGCGCCGTGTGTGAGCCCAGCGCGGAAGGTTCCGGCAGAGCCTCCTGTGTGTGCAAGAGGAGTGCCTGTCCGGCTGTGGTGGCGCCTGTGTGTGGCTCCGACGCCTCCACCTACAGCAACGAATGTGAGCTCCAGCGGGCGCAGTGCAGCCAGCAGCGGCGCATCCGCCTCCTCAGCCGCGGGCCCTGCGGTGAGTGCGGGCTCTGGGTGCTGCCCCAAGGGCAGAGGGGACGGCTTTGTGACCCACCCCCCCCACCCCCCCCCCACAGGCTCCCGGGACCCCTGCTCCAATGTGACGTGCAGCTTCGGCAGCACCTGTGTGCGCTCAGCAGACGGGCAGACGGCCACGTGCCTGTGCCCGGCCACCTGCCGGGGGCCCCCTGACGGCCCCGTGTGTGGCAGCGACGGGGCCGACTACCCCAGCGAGTGCCAGCTCCTGCGCCACGCGTGCGCGCGCCAAGAGAACATCTTCAAGAAGTTCGACGGCCCTTGTGGTGAGCCCTGCCCCTGGGCGCGTAGCATGACTTCTGCGTGTGCGTGCACGGCACAGCACCCTGACCTCCGCCCTCCTGCCCTCTAGACCCCTGTCAGAGCGCCCGCAGTGACCTAAGTCGTATCTGCCGTGTGAACCCACGCACGCGGCGCCCTGAGATGCTGCTGCGGCCAGAGAGCTGCCCTCCTCGGCAGGCACCCGTGTGCGGGGACGACGGGGTCACCTACGACAACGACTGTACGATGGGCCGCACGGGAGCTGCCCGTGGCCTCCTCCTCCAGAAAGTGCGCTCCGGCCAGTGCCAGCCTCAAGGTGGGTGGCCGCGGGCGGGCCCAGCCTTGCCGCTCTGTGTGACCTACATCCCTGCCGGCCCCCACACTCTCCTGCGCTCCTCCCTGGTGCCCACTCACCACCTCCTGTACGAGTCCCAAGGCGGCACTCTGGCCGGTCTGATCCCCTTGCTCTGCCCTCCCAGACCAGTGCCCAGATGTGTGCAGGTTCAACGCCGTGTGCCTGATCCGCCGGGGTCGCCCCCGCTGCTCCTGTGACCGCGTCATCTGCGACGGGGCCTACAGACCTGTGTGTGCCCACGACGGGCACACCTACGACAGTGACTGCTGGCGCCAGCAGGCCGAGTGTCAACAGCAGCGCGCCATCCCTGCCAAGCACCAGGGCCCGTGTGGTGAGCACCGGTGGGTGGGGCCCACGCTGCAAGCGGGCTGGTCCTGCATGGGTCCCTGCCGGCTGTCATCACACACCATCCGCATCCTGAGTCACACTCCTGCTGGGGTCCTGGGCGAGAGCCGGTGACGGGGGAGGCCTGGCCGGGGCTGCTGTCTGTCGATAGGCTCTGGGGCGGTGGCTTCTGTTCGGAGGGTGCCGGGAGTACCCAGCGGGGAGTGGGTGGAGCCGGGTGCCCGGCTCCCTGGTGCCTGCGTGGGGCCGTTCCGCCCTCCAGTCCCCTGGGCCCCGTGCGGGCAAAGTCTCAGTCAGGCTCAGGCTGCGTGGCGGCGGGCCGTGGAGGGTGGAGACAGCATATACTGCTGTGGCTCTGCCAACCCCCACCCCGTGTCCGTCAGTCGGTCTGTCCGTCTTTCCGCTCTCTCTCTCTCTCTCTCTCTGCGTCTGTCTTCTCTCCTCTGTCCTTCCTTCCCTCTTGGCTCCGCCTCTTGTGTCTTCCAGCCTGACCTGGCAGGATGAGGTACCGCGCCTGCCTCCAGGAGCCCACAGCCCGAGGTCTGCCCCCGGCACAGCAGGGAGGGGGGGTGGCTCGCTGCTGCCTGGCCTTGTGGTCCTCAGAGCAAGTGGACAGACACCTCCTCCCCCTTGTGGCCCTGGGTGTGACTATGGGCTGCAGACTCCTCCCCCCCGTGGGGAGAGAGCCCCCCTACCTGTGTGGGTGTCCCAGGGCTGCTGGTGGCCAGGGGTCAGTGACCCGGATGGCTGCGTAAGCCTGGCCTTCCCTCAACCCACGGCAGTGGGGGGCAGTCAGGAAGTTCCTGCATCTTGGGGGCGGCCCCTCCCTCCACTCACGCAGGGGGCCGAGGCTGTTTGGGTCTGTGTCCCTGTCCGCGTCTGTCGTGTGTCTGTCCCTTTCTCTGCTGTGTCCTGAGCATTTCGGCCCTTCTCCCAGTCCACCTCCCCTCTGCTGTCCCCACCCTGGGAGAGGGTCTGCTGCGTGGAGCTGGGGGCTTTGTGCATAAGCCCGGGGGAACAGGTGGAGCTCACTGGGTGCCTGTGTCCTCCCCAGACCAGCCCCTGTCCCCGTGCCTTGGGGTGCAGTGCCCGTTTGGGGCAGCATGTGCTGTGAAGAACGGGGAAGCTGAGTGTGTGTGCCAGCAGGCGTGTTCGGGCATCTACGATCCTGTGTGTGGCAGTGATGGCGTCACGTACGGCAGCACGTGTGAGCTGGAAGCCACGGCCTGCACCCTTGGACGGGAGATCCGGGTGGCTCGCAGAGGACCCTGTGGTCAGTGGCGGGCAAGAGGGTCTTGCTAGTGGGTTGTGGGTCCTGGTCGCCGTGGTGACGGAGCCCCTTCCCTAGACCGCTGTGGGCAGTGCCGCTTCGGAGCTCTGTGTGAGGCTGAGACCGGGCGCTGCGTGTGCCCCTCCGAGTGCGTGGCCCTGGCCCAGCCTGTGTGCGGCTCTGATGGGCACACGTATGCCAGCGAGTGTGAGCTACACGTCCACGCCTGCACACATCAGATCAGCCTGCGTGTGGTCTCGGCTGGACGCTGCCGTGAGTGGGGCCGTGGGGGCCGGCAGGCTGTGGTCCTGGGTCTCCCCCTCGGCTGGGGTCCACTGACCTCTGCCTGGCTCCGCCCTCCACAGAGACCTGCGGAGACACGGTGTGTGCCTTTGGCGCGGTGTGCTTGGCTGGACGGTGTGTGTGTCCCCGGTGTGAGCGCCCCCCACCCGGCCCCGTGTGTGGCAGTGACGGTGTCACCTACCCCAGCGCCTGTGAGCTCCGAGAGGCTGCCTGCCAGCAGCAGACGCGGATCGAGGAGGCCCGGGCGGGGCCCTGTGAGCAGGGTAGGCTCGGGGATGACCGGCAGGGGCTGCCGTGCACCCGCCTCAAACAGGACCCCACGGGTGACCCGGCCCCCTCCCCGCAGCCGAGTGCGGCTCTGGAGGCTCTGGCTCTGGAGAGGACGGCGAGTGTGAGCAGGAGCTGTGCCGGCAGCATGGCGGCGTCTGGGACGAGGACTCGGAAGACGGGCCCTGCGTCTGTGACTTCAACTGCCAGAGCGTCCCGAGGAGCCCGGTGAGCAACCCCTGCCCCCCAGCCTCCCCCGGCTCCGGGCGGGCCGCGGGGAAGTGGCTGTGGCCCCCCACGCTGACCCCGCCCTTCCAGGTGTGTGGCTCCAACGGGGTCACCTACGGCACCGAGTGCGAGCTGAAGAAGGCCCGGTGTGAGCTGCAGCGGGAACTGTACGTCGCGGCTCAGGGAACCTGCCGTGGTGAGTGGGCACACGGGCTCCGTCTGGGTGTGTGTGGCCTGTTCCCTGTGTGTGAATGTGCTTTGGTGTGTGTGCACACACGTGTGAGGCATGTGGGTAGGCACGTCCCCGTGAGCGCTGCGCGTGTGCCGTGTGGGGCGTGCGCACACGTGAGTGTTTTAAATGTGCGGTGTTGGCGAGTATTCGTGTTTGTGTAGTTGCAGACGTGGCCGTAGGGTGCCTATCAGTCAGCAGGTGCACTGAGCACCCACTGTGCGCCAGACTGGGCTTTGGTGCAGGGAGGCCGCGTGTTAGGGAGGCCCACGCTCTGGACACTTTGTTTTGGGGGAAGACTGACGGTGATCCAGTAGATACGTCACGTTTATGTACTTCTACGTGTGCACGAGTGCTCGTGGGTGTATGCGCGTGGACTCCTGCACGTGTGTGCACACGCATGTCTGCGGGGTGTTTGAACGCGCGTGGTTTGGGAGGAACGTTGGCAAATGTGCACACGTGCGTGTGTTTGTATGTGTGTATGCCAGTCTGTGAAAACATGCTACCCTAAGCGTGTTTGGTTCCGGTTGTGTGTGTACATACGTGACCTTGGGTGTTCTGCATGCTCTTGGTCCCATGCGTCCAGACATGTTTTATAAGTGGTGTGGTCCGAGCCCCAGGTACCCAGGTCCTGGTGGGAGTTGGCATCAGGGGAGGTTGAGGCGGAGTGGCCAGGCCCAAAGCGGGCATCAGGCAATGCGTGACATCTGAACCCTCTGCCCCCTTCCTGCAGGCCCCACCCTGGCCCCGCTGCCACCTGCAGTTCCCCCGCACTGCAGCCAGACCCCCTACGGCTGCTGCCAGGACAACATCACTGCTGCCCGCGGTGTGGGCCTGGCTGGCTGCCCCAGTGAGTATTTGACCCCAACACTGACCCCCAGCCGGGTGGAGCCATGTAGCTGCAGTGACCTTATCCTGCCCTGGCCTTGCAGGCTCCTGCCACTGCAACCCACATGGCTCCTACAGTGGCACCTGTGACCCAGCCACAGGCCAGTGCTCCTGCCGCCCAGGGGTCGGGGGCCTCAAGTGTGATCGCTGTGAGCCTGGCTTCTGGAACTTCCGTGGCATTGTCACCGATGGCCGGAGCGGCTGCACTCGTGAGTGACAGGGGCGACGGTCAGTTCCCAGGTGGGCACTCCCACCTGTCCACCTTGTCACTGTGTTCCTCGTCTCACCTGCTCAGACCCTGGCCTGATCCGCACCAGGCAGGAGCTGGGCTGGGCTCTGGAGCCAGTGGGGAAACCAGGCGTGGACCTCAGGTTCTTCCCCCTGCCCCCCAGCCTGCAGCTGTGACCCCCGGGGTGCTGTGCGGGACGACTGTGAGCAGATGGCAGGGCTGTGCTCATGTAAGCCTGGGGTGGCGGGACCCAAGTGCGGGCAGTGTCCGGACGGCCACACCCTGGGCCCTGCTGGCTGTGAGACAGGTGAGGGCCATGCCTGGCACTGACCTTGGCTCCCTTTGCTGCGGGTGGGGCCGTCATAGGGGCCAGGCCTCCTCAGCCAGCAGGGCCCCCCCGTGTCTGCCCCAGACTCCTTGGCGCCCGAGACCTGTGCCGAGATGCGCTGCGAGTTTGGGGCATCCTGCGTGGAGGAAGCTGGCTCCGCACACTGCGTGTGCCCAACACCCACCTGTCCAGAGGCCAGTGCCACCAAGGTGAGGGGTGGGGCATGTGGAAGGTGGTAGGAGAGGTGAGGGGCCTTCCCCCAGCATCCTTGCCCTGTGCCCCAGGTCTGTGGGTCGGACGGAGTCACCTACGGCAACGAGTGCCAGCTGAGGACCATCGCCTGCCGCCAGGGCTTGGACATCTCTATCCAGAGCCTTGGCCCGTGCCAGGGTGAGGCCCAACCCACCGCCCCAGAACTGACCGCGAAGGCCTGACACTGGGCTGACCACCTGACCCAGCCCTCCACTCAGACTCTCTTTTTCTTGCAGAGGCTATTGCTTCTGGTGCCCGCCCAACATCTCCTGCACCCGTGGCCACCTTGGGGCTCAACGTGAGCAGGGCGCTGCCGCCCCCACCCAGCGCCCTCCCCCTGACTCCCAGCAGTACCCCTCACAGCCGGCCCACTCCTCGACCCTCACCGGGACCTTGGACCACTGCCCGCATCCCCAGGACAACCACGAGGCCCGTGCTGACCATGCCCCCCACGGCCCCTGCCACAGCCCCCAGTCTCGCCACATCTGCCTTTGGCGAATCTGGCAGTGCCGATGGGAGCGGCGATGAGGAACTGAGTGGTGACCTGGAAGCCAGTGGGACGGGCTCAGGGGGTGAGCATGGGCCCAGGGATGTGGGGGACAGGGCCCAGGAGGGCCACCCCTGGGGCTAGGCTTAGACCGTCCTTTCCCAGGACTCGAGCCCCCTGAAGGTGGCAGCGCTGTGACCCCTGGGCCACCCCTGGAGAGGGCTTCTTGCTACAACTCGCCTTTGGGCTGCTGCTCGGATGGCAAGACGCCCTCGCTGGACACAGAAGGTTCCAACTGTCCTGGTGAGTGGGTAGCCGGGGGCTGGGGTGGAACGTGAATGGTGGCCTGGACACAGCCAGGAATGCTGTCTCCCCCCACCGCAGACAGGAGGCCTGTCCAGCAGGTGGGCCCTCAGGGTTTACAGTCTTCTGGTCTTGGCACACACACGTGCGTGGTCTCGGGGCTTCGGTGTAGGCATGCACACGTGTGGCCTCGGCCCTCACGCACGTGTGGGTGCCTAGGACCCCGTGGCTAACTTCTTTCCTATTGCAAGCCGGCCTCGGGCACTGCTCCAAGAAGTCTGCCTGGTAACTGCTGCCAGCCCTGCCCCGGGTCCCCACTAACCTCATGATCATCTGACTAACCACCACCTGCCCTGCACCCCGTGTGGCTTGCGGCTGGGGCCTGTGCCCATGGCCAGCTCAGAGGCCAGGCAGGGCCTCACTGCCCCCTCCTCCACAGCCACCAAGGCGTTCCAGGGTGTGCTGGAGCTTGAGGGAGTCGAGGGGCAAGAGCTGTTCTATACACCGGAGATGGCTGACCCCAAGTCAGAGCTTTTTGGGGAGACCGCTAGGAGTATCGAGAGCACAGTACGTATGGGGCCCACAGAGCAGGGCTGCACTTCCCTCCCGGGACAGACCCAGAGAAGGGCTGCAGCGGGAGGGCCTGACAACCCGGCCTGGGCAGCTCCCCGGAGCCTTCACCTGCTCCGCACCCACAGCTGGATGACCTCTTCCGGAACTCAGACGTTAAGAAGGACTTCCGAAGCGTCCGCCTGCGGGACCTGGGGCCTGGCAGCTCAGTCCGAGCCATTGTGGACGTGCACTTTGATCCTGGTGAGTTCCCTACCCTGGGCCCTCCCAAGAGACAATAGGGGCGCCGTGTGGGGCTCCACCGTGCTCAGTGTCCCCTCCTTCTCAGCCACGACCTTCAGGGCGCCCGACGTGGGCCAGGCCCTGCTCCGGCAAATACAGGCCTCTAGGCGCCGGTCCCTGGGGGTCAGGCGGCCACTGCAGGAGCACGTGCGCTTCATGGACTTTGGTGAGTGCCCAGTCTGGCCAAGTGCTGTGGCTTGCCTGTCCTGTCATCCCCTGCGGCCCCGAGGACCCTTGTCCCTGCTGGCCCTCCCTGTGCTCTGCCTTCTGGGTATCCTGACAGTCTCCGTAACCCTCAGACTGGTTTCCTGCGTTCTTCACGGGAGCCACCACGGGAGCCACACCTGCCGCCGCCACGGCCAGGGCCACCACTGTGGCCCACCTGCCTTCTGCTGTGACCCAGCGGGCCCTCTACCCCAGTCACACAAGCCGGCCTGTTGGCAGGACCACAGCCCTGCCCACGACACGCCAGCTCCCCACCACTGCCCCCCGTCATGTGCCTGGACGCCGGCCCTTGCCCCCAGGCACCCAGCAGCCACCAAGGCCCTGTGACTCCCAGCCCTGCCTCCACGGAGGGACCTGCCGGGACCAAGACTCAGGTGGAGGCTTCACCTGTAGCTGCCCAGTGGGCAGGAGGGGAGACACCTGCGAGAAGGGTAAGGGTCATTCACACTGGAGAGAGGCAAGGGGCAAGGGTCGGGGCTGCACCAAGCCACCGTCAGGAGTTGGGGGCTAGGCACCCCTGAGCCGGGGACAGGGCTGGGGATCTCCAGTTGGAGGAACGCGCGGGGTGGGGCCAGGGTCTCCTGCACCCTGCAGCCGGTCCCTCCCCGTCCCCCTGCAGCACTGCAGCCCTCACTGCCAGCCTTCGGAGGCCACTCCTTCCTGGCCTTCCCCACCCTCCGTGCCTACCACACACTGCGCCTGGCGCTCGAGTTCCGGACGTGGGAGCCACAGGGGCTGCTGCTCTACAATGGCAACGCCCGGGGCAAGGACTTCCTGTCGCTGACGTTGCTGGGGGGCCGCGTGCAGCTCAGGTGAGCACGCAGGGCTGCCTAGGCCGGGGTGGGATCAGGGCCAGGGCATACTGAGGCGGGGGTGGTCAGGAACGGAGGTGAGGCGGCTCAGGGTTAGGGTGGGAGGCTGAGGTTGAGCAGTGGACCTGACTCCTTTTCGCTGTGCTGACCGCCTGCTCCCATCCCCCAGGTTCGACACAGGTTCGGGGCCCGCGGTACTGACCAGCTCAGTGCCTGTAGAGCCTGGCCGCTGGCATCGCTTGGAGCTGTCTCGGCACTGGCGCCGGGGTACCCTCTCAGTGGATGGTGAGACCCCTGTTGTGGGCCACAGCCCCAGTGGTACAGATGGTCTCAACCTGGACACAGACCTCTTTGTGGGCGGCGTCCCAGCGGACCAGGCTTCTGTGTGAGCATCAAGGAGGGTGGGGTGCCCCTGATCCTGGAGCCCTGACCTTGGTCCTGACCCTTGACTCCTGTGGGTGGAAGGGTGAGCGTGGATGATGGCAATGACCCTGATTTGATCCTGATCCTGATCCTGATTCTGTCACCCCTGGGGTGGCATCCCTGAGGACCAGGAATGGTCCTGCTGGCTGCTGTGTTACCACCAAGGAGGGGCTAGGCTGGCCCTGACCTTCCACCTTGAGCCTTGACCCTCAACCCACTTCTTGGTTCTGTCCTCTTTGTGGGACTAGCCATCTTGTGAATATCAGAGGGGCTGGGGCTGGGGATCCTGGCTGACTGGGGGGCGGGGGGCAGTGTCACAGGGGGCTGTGAGGGAGGATGCCTTTGGTCTCTGGCCTCTGACCCTCATCTTGGCGGCAGGGTGCTCGAAAGGACCTCCGTCAGTGTTGGCCTCAAGGGCTGCATCCGCCTGCTAGACATCAACAATCAGCGGTTGGAGCTCAGCAGCTGGCAGGGGACGGTAACCCGAAGCTCTGGTGTGGGTGAGTGCAGGGACCACCCCTGCCTCCTAGGGCCCCGTGCCAGGCACTGCAGGCTGGTGTGTTCCCCTGTCAGTGCCCACCCGGCCGCTGTGGTGAGGGTGGAGCCTGGGCCGGGTGCTGGGGCAGAGGGCACAGCTGTGTGTCTGTGGGCAAGGGTTCAAGTCTCCTGGGACCCCTTCCTGTCTCCTTCCAGGTGCAACCTGTAGTGATGGCGAGAACCCCTGTGAGCCGAACCCTTGCCACGGGGCAGCCCCTTGCCGTGTGCTGCCTGAGGGCGAGGCCAAGTGCGAATGCCCCCAGGGACGAGGGGGCGCCCTCTGTCAGACAGGTGGGAGCACTGGGCTGTCAGGGCTGGGAGGAGGGTGGGGAGGAGGGGTTTTGGATTGAGCATTAGGGTGTGGGTTCGGTTTGGGGTTAGGATCGGAGGTCAGGCTAGTGCTAGGGCTTGAGTTAGGCCTGGGGCGCATAGATGAGTGGGGTTCCAGGGAACCCCGGGGGTCAGGGCCCAGCCCCCTGTGTGACTGCTCTCTTGTCTTGCACAGTCTCCAAGCAGGATTATCCCCGGCCCTTCCTGGCTGACTTCAGCGGCTTCTCCTACCTGGAGCTGGAAGGCCTGCATACGTTTGCGCGAGATCTAGGGTCAGTAGGGACAGAAGGGGTGGACGAGGGGGAAGCGTCCCGCCAACCCCGTCCAGCCATTGAGACGCCCCCACCTGACCCCGCGTGACCCCAGGGAGAAGATGGCGCTGGAGGTGGTGTTCCTGGCCCGTGGCCCCAGTGGCTTGCTCCTCTACAATGGGCAGAAGACAGATGGCAAGGGGGACTTTGTGTCACTGGCGTTGCATGATCGATTCCTGGAGTTCCGCTATGACCTGGGCAAGGGGGCAGCGGTCATCAGGTGCATCCTCTTGGGTGGGCGTGGGGGTGAGACTGGGGACACTCGGCAGTGTCACTCAGGCTCCTGAGTGGGCAGGCTGGCAGGGCCCAGAGCCCGCTCACGGTACCCCCTCCTCACCAGGAGCAAGGAGCCAGTGGCCCTGGACACCTGGACCAGGGTCTCACTGGAGCGCAGTGGCCGCAAGGGCGCCATGCGTGTCAGTGACGGGCCCCGAGTGCTGGGGGAGTCCCCGGTGAGTGTCCCCGGGGCCATGGACCTCCCACCACCAACACCCCTGCCTCCTTCTTCCTCCTCCTCCTGGGAGGCATGGCAGCCCCCACCCCACAGCTGGCTCTCACTGAACTGTTTTCTCCCCCGTCTGTCCTGTGCCTCTGTCTGTCTGTCTGTCTGTCTGTCTTCTTTCTGCCCTCACTGCTCTCTGGCCCTTGCTCTGCAACCCCCACCCTGCTCTTCGGACACCAGAAGTCCCGCAAGGTACTGGTCTCTGCTCTCATCCTGCTCATTCACCTTCTAGAGTAGCCCCTACCCCCACTAAGTCCGCACATCGGCCGTGTTTGTGTGATTAACTGCCTCCTAGGCGGGCTGGCGGGCGAGGGGGGGTGGATCACTGCGGGCCAGCGGGGCTGCTGATCTGGGGCTCAGCGTCCCTGTCCCTGCCCAGTGAGCTCCCTCACCCAGCACCTCCCCTCAGGTGCCACACACAGTCCTCAACCTGAAGGAGCCGCTCTATGTCGGAGGGGCTCCTGATTTCAGCAAGCTGGCCCGGGCAGCTGCAGTGTCCTCCGGCTTTGACGGCGTCATCCAGCTGGTGCGTGGGGCAGGGGCAGAGGTGGTGGCGTCGTGAGGAAGGGCCCACCCGTCCCAGAGTTGCCTCTGTCCCGGGGCAGGGGCTGCCATGGTAGGGAGGACACCCGGCAGGACAGAGGTTCTCCGCCTCTTATCTCCCTAGGTCTCCCTGAAAGGCCACCAGCTGCTGACCCAGGAGCACGTGCTGCGGGCAGTGGACGTCTCGTCTTTCACACACCACCCTTGTACCCAGGCCTCAGGCCACCCCTGCCTCAATGGGGCCTCCTGCCTCCCTCGGGAGGCCTCCTATGAGTGCCTGTGTCCCGGGGGCTTCTCGGGGCTTCACTGCGAGAAGGGTGAGCGCTGCTTGGCGCTTAGCTGAGGCTGGGTGGGGTGGAGCCCCGCCCGAGGTGACCCTCACCCCGACTATCTCTCAGGGCTGATTGAGAAGTCGGCAGGGGACCTGGATGCCCTAGCCTTCGACGGACAAACCTACGTTGAATATCTCAATGCCGTGACCGAGAGGTAACGTGCCGCCCGGGAGCTGGGCACCTCCTCTGCCCTCTGTTGTGTGTCAGGTCCTATCTGTGCGTGCTGTGCCGGGTAGGATGCCCAGACCCTCCACAGCCACCCTCAGCTTTGTGGCCAAGAGGGGAAGGCCCAGCGCCCCCCCCCCCACCTCCCCCCTATCGACTTGGCCACCCACCACCTTCCTCCACCCTCCTTTCTCACCACCTCTGTCTCTTTGTTTCCAAGCGAGCTGACCAATGAGATCCCAGCGTAAGTAGCACCTTGGCCCCCATCCCCGCCTTCACTCTCACCCATTCTCAGTTCCTCATCCATTGGCAGCATGCCCCTTGCCCCACCCCCACTGAGGGCAAGGGCGAAACTTTCCACCCTGTTCACTGGTGGAGAAGAGTGGGGTTGGGCTGCCGTTCGTGCCATGGAAGGGTTAGTTCCCTAGCTTGGCAGTGGGAAGATCCCCATTCCCAGGACCTGTGCTGAAGCCCAGTCACCACGTCCACCCCAGCAGCCACTGCCCTTGACAGAGGGCCCCGGCAGAGTGTGCACGTGTGTGTGCGCATCCGAGTACCTGTGTGTCTGAGTATGTGGATGCGCACGGGTCCGTGTGCGGCGTGTGTATGTCACGTGTTTGGACAAAGGCCTCTCCCAGGCGGGTGAGCCCTCGGTCTTCATTCCACGCCACCCCGTGCCTCACCTGTCCATCTTTGGCCTGGGTCATCCCCGCCAGCCCCACGTGTACCCACATGTCACTGCCCCGGCTCTGTGGTGGGAGAGCCGATTCCCTGGGGTCCCGTGTATCTTCCGTGCGTGCTGGCTCTCTCACTCTCCACTGCTGGGAAGGGGACATGGGGCGGGGCTTCCAGGTCGCCCCACAAACCACCCCCCCCGCCCCGACCCTGCGCTACAGCCTGTCTGTCCCTTGCTCACCTGCTTCCCCTCTCTTCCGGCTTCTAAGTCCTGAAGCTCCGGATTCCGGGGCCCTCCCCAGGTGAGCAGTGACATCCCAACCCCCGCTGTCTGTCCACCTTGCTCCTCTTGTTTGTGTGTCTGCCTGTCCGGCCCCCTCCCCTACCGTCCGTCTCTCGGCCTGTCGGTTCCGTGTGGTTGTCCGCCTGCCTGCCCGTCCGGTCTCCCCGGTCTCATCACAGCTGCTGTCATGGCCCTTGCCCTCCCGCCTCTCCCATCCCATCCCAGGATGCCCTCCTGGAGGCGCTGACCAGCCTTCTGCCCCGCAGTGAGAAGGCCGTGCGCAGCAACCACTTTGAGCTGAGCCTGCGCACAGAGGCCACACAGGGGCTGGTGCTGTGGAGCGGGAAGGCCACAGAGCGGGCTGACTACGTCGCTCTGGCCATCGTGGATGGGCGCCTGCAGCTGACCTACGACTTGGGCTCCCAGCCCGTGGTGCTGCGTTCCACCGTGCCGGTCAACACCAACCGCTGGTTGCGGGTGAGGGCACACAGGTCAGTGAGAAGCCCGGGGCGCGCCAGGAATAGTGGCGGGCACTGCCTGGACTTGCCCAGCCAGGGCGCGCCCAGTTGCTTGTAGCCAGGGCACAGGCTTGAGGTGGGGGCAGGGCTAACTCACCCGAGGTCACTGCCAGTGATGGGGGGAGGGACCGGAACACACGGGAGAGGCAGTTATGGCCAGGGAACCCCTGATCTGAAAAGAGAGTCCCTGCTCTTCCCAGACGCTGTTTGGAGACCTGTCCATACAGCCTGAGCCTGGCCATCCCTTTAACAAAGTTTCACCCACAGGAGGCTCCCCTGCGCCAGCCACAGGGTGCACTCCTGGGGATCAGTGCCACCCATTCTGGCCCCCAGGGGTGATGGCAGCGGGCCCGGGGCAGGGCTTCTGGCGAGAGGGATTTGGGGGCTCAGGATCTAGGGGTGGCAGGGTGTGCCCTCTGGAACCACCTGAGGGCCTCACCCCACCACACCCCCAGGGAACAGAGGGAAGGATCCCTCCAGGTGGGCAATGAGGCCCCTGTGACTGGCTCTTCCCCGCTGGGTGCCACACAGCTAGACACAGACGGAGCCCTATGGCTGGGTGAGTGTTTTGGGGGAGGCCAGGGAAGGGGTACCCAGGGGTCTCAGAATCTGAGGGAAGACCTCATCCCTTGGGGCTGGCAACTCAGTGCCATCTGAGTCACCCATCCAGGACAGCCGACCCACTGGCTGGGATGGTCCTGTCCCCTCTTGTCTTAGGCCCTAGGCGGTTTTGGGGCCAGGAGAAATGCTCCAGCCTCCTGGCCACGTGGCCCCCCAGGGCACTGACAGGCCTCAGGTAGCTCACCTGTCCTTTTCAGTACCCGTGGGTCTGTCCGCTGGCTAGCGTCCCAGATTGCCCATCCCCGTGTCACAGTCGGGTGGCCTTCCTTCTGTCTTCTTGCAGGTGGCCTGGAGAAGCTGCCCATGGGCCAGGCCCTGCCCAAAGCCTACAGCACAGGCTTTGTGGGCTGCCTCCGGGATGTAGTGGTGGGCCAGCGCCCACTGCACCTGCTGGAAGATGCCGTCACCAAGTCGGGGCTTCGGGCCTGCGCCGCCCCGTGAAACATACGCCACAGCCCACCAGCCACCCTGCTGTCATTATTTTCTATTTTTGTAAACTCATTGCTTTTTTGATATGGTTTTCTTGCCTGTGTGTTGGCCAGAGGGACTGCTGGACCGGCCTCCCTACCATCCAGACAGACAAGCTACAGAGGCAAACTCTGCGTCAAGGGACTTGCAGGGGGAGGTGGTGCAGGCAGCACGGAGGGCTTGACTCCAGCGCTAGTCTCAGGACGTTCCTCTCCACCTCAGGCCACTGTGTCCCGGCCCCTCGTGCTGTGCCTCCCCTGTGTGTCCACCGGGCCTGTGTCCCCAGAGCAGGAAGGCGCTGCTGGGGCTTGAGGGGGCCTTTCCTCCTCGCAAGCCCTCAGGGGCCTCCTCGGTTCCCACTTGAGCTGCTCCTGCCCTTGGCGTGTGCGGTAGGCCGGGGCTAGCCTCGAGCGCAGACTGGCCCCTCCCAGGCCTCCTGTGCCAATACTGTGACTTAGAAGCAATGTTACTGTTGGGGCTATATATCGTACCCTTCCTTCCCGCTATGTCCACCAGTCCCAGAGTGCTGGAGAGCAGAGGCCAAGCCCAGGCCTGGTCAGGGCACCTTGGCCCTTAGTTGGCCTGCCTGTCCGTCCAGCCACCCTGGACATAGCTGTGTCCCCTCCCTGATACCCCAGGTCCCATGAGGAGTCCTGAGAGGGAGCAGGGCCGCTGTGTGACGCGGTTGATGTCCGCTACCTGCTTGTTTGGGCAGCCGGCATCCCCCTCTCAAGGATGGATGTTCGGGCCTGACCTCCCACCTTTATGCATTGATTTTATTTGACACGTGGAGTGACAGGGCCGTCGTCCTTCCTGTCCTGGCCCAAGGGCGGCTGAGGACTCCACACGGCAAACTCCCTCTCAGGTCCTGGTGTGAGGGTAGTTGTCATTGTCCAAGAATGACCAGGGGTCAGCCGAGTGTCTGACCGAGGCCAAGGGGTGGGTGTAGAGGCAGCAGAAAAAACCGCAACGTTACGCCGCGTCCTACCTGTCCCCCCCCACCCTCCCCTCCGTGGGGGTAGCAGCCCCAACACCCCCACATCTGGGACTGTGTCATGTTACTAACTCCGGTCTGTGTCTGTGTCTGTGTCAATCACCGTGAATTAAAGTCTGAACACTTTAAAAGAATTGCTGGCATCTGTCCACACCAGACACTGTGCCTGAGCCCTGCCTGGCCCGGTGATCACCCACCTGGCTGGCTTCTGTCCCATGGCTTCTCATTCAACTGTATGGTATAGCACAGGCTGCAAGTTCTCTTAGGAGGCTCTGGATGAAGGGGGGTGCCATGCACTGGGGATCAGGGCTGGTTTTCACAGAGTGCTGGTTATGATGGGGGTAGGGCCATGGAGGCCAGCCTTGGATGTGACACCTTGCGGGCAGCAACCCCCGTGTGTGCGCGCGTGTGTGCGTATTTGCACATGTCATCTACGTGCGTGCGTCTGTGAGCACAGGATGGGAAGGAGGACCGTGAGGAGAGGGGGCAACGGGGTGGAGGGGCAGCGTAGGTGGGGAGGGAAGCAGGGGGGTCTGGGGGTCAGCCAGGGTGGGTGAGTGGGGCAGGCTGCCCTTTCCACTGGCTCAGGAGGGAGGGCAGCCGTTGGCCCTCCTGTGAGCCCTAAGCAGGAAGCCTGAGCCATGTTGGTCCTGGGGAGCTGTGACCGACCAGCCCCCCCAGCTGCTGAGAGCCTCTAATGAGGAACGGGAAAAAGGGAGAGTCGAGTGGCTTTCCCTCTGGAACTCCTGACTTTTATTAAAGATAACTAAATGTTCTTTTTTTGTTTTGCGTTAATAGAAAAAAACCCACAATGAATGTAAGAAAAAAAATACCCATACACACAGGACCCGGGTGACCTATTAGCCCTTGGGCATTCACATTTTCATCCATTATTCTTTCACTGTTTTGTTCAGGAGACGTGTATGGAGTAGATGCTGTGTTCCCATCACCCGGTCACCTGTCAGGTACTGGGGATGGAGGGGAGGGAAGCCCTAAACCCCCAGTGCTAGGGAGGGATTGGCAGGTGAGATGGAGGAAGGGAGGGCGGGACTAGCCTGGGGCTCCGTGAAAGTTCCAGGAGGCCTGGTGCTCAGACCCCGGCCTGAGGATGAGCAAGTTGCTGGAGCAAGGGTGTAAAGGCCTGAGGTGGAAAGAGAAAGTGCAGGGCCAGCCCAAATAGCTGGAGGCCACACATGCAGGACCGTGAGGCCGACAGCCAAGCTGGTAGGAACAGGCGAAGATGGACAGGACAGATCTTGGGGGGGTTTGAGCCGGCGTTGCTCGGACTTCGTGAGAAGGCCTCCTGATGTGTGAGAGAGTGCTGGGTCCCAAGTACTAATAAAAAGCAGAGGGGTGAGGCACCTGGGTAGCTCAGTTGGTTGAGTATCTGACTCTTCTTAACTTTTTTTGAGAGAGAGAAAGAGTGGGGGGGGAGGGGCAGAGAGAGGGAGACAGAGAGAGAATCTCAAGCAGGCTCCACACTGTCCTGCTGGAGCCCGCCGAGGGGCTCGAACTCACAAACTGTGAGATCATGACCTGAGCCATAACCAAGAGTTGGACGCTTAACTAGCTGAGCCACACAGGTGCCCCCAAGCATCTGACTCTTGATTCCAGCTCAGGTCATGATCCCAGGGTCGTGGGATCGAGTCCCACATTGGGCTCTGTCCTGACAGCGCGGAGCCTGCTTGAAATTCTTTCTCTCTTCCGCTGCCCTTCCCCCACACATGCACGCATGCTCTCGCTCTCGCACTCTCTCTAAAAAAGAGAAGAGAGGGATTTGGGAGAAGAGTGGATAGGCCTGGGCTGGGCTGGGCAGGGGACACTGATGGAGGCCCTAGGGCGCCTGGGTGGGCACCACCCTGATTGCATGTGGAGGGGCCGGGCTTGAGGAGCTGAGAGCCACCTGAATGGAGCCCAGGAAGCCATGTAGTACCAGGTGGGAGGGGTGCTGAACTGAAGTCCAGCACATAAGGGAGCAGGTGGACTGCTCTGGGCGTCGAGTGAGGGGAGAAGAGGACCTCACACCAGGAGGTTAAGGAGAAGGTGGGCCGGTGAGGCCGGGAAGACCAAGAGTGTCTGGGAGCCGATGCTTCCAGAAGGAGGGGGCTCTCAGGGTAACTGCTGCTGAGGGTCAGGACCCGCAGGTGGCCAGGTGAGGTGACCTGGGTGAGTGGGAGAGGAAGCATGGTAGCCAGAGCTGACCTGCTCTCCACCTTGGTGCGTAGGGATCTAGGAACAGGGGTTGGAAGCTGCAGAAGTTTCCATGCCTTGGTGTACCACTCCTGAAAAGGTGGCAGAGGGGAGTTGAACAGGAGAGGGCCCCAAAATTCCGAACGAGGGAATCTCAAGGTTGAGAGCCCAGATAAATTAGGGTGGTGCTCCCCCGCGAGAGGCTTATGAAAGGTGGTTTGGCCAGTGGGGGCAAGAAACAAGCAGACAGGGGGCAGCTGTAGCAGAAGCAAAGGCTCTGAGGTGAAGGGGGTGTCAGCATCACTTAGGACGTGCGGAGACTGTCCGGTGTGAGTGGCAGAGGTGGAGGGGGGCGAGGGAAGCCCCGTTAGGTAGGAGGGGTTAGAGGAAGATGCGGTTATCACAGTGGATCCAGTAACCCGTCCTCCACCTCGACACTTCAGGGGTCTCCTCCTCTGGCTCCGAGTCCCCAACCCCCACTCCCCATGAGGGGAGCACATCCCCCCTCCCCCCCATTAAGGAGGCAAGGCAGGAAAGGTCTGCGGGTTCTGGGACACGCGGGGGCCGGGACTGATCCGCTTGTCGCAGAGCGGCGGAGGCGGCTGGCCAGGCTGGGGGCCACCCGGACCCCTGCCGCCCGGCTCCCTCGTCCTCCGAGCCCGGGACTCCCGCGTGAATCCCCTGGTTCTGAAGTTGGGCGCCGTCGAAAACTTTTGCTTTTATCCCAACTTCTCCCAAGCGCGGAGAGACGTGTGGGCGTGGCGCCTTTAAGGAAGCTCAGGGACTGGGCTCCGAGTGGGCGGGGCTCAGCGTGGGCGGGGCTCCTGGGGGCGGGGCCTTCTTGAAGAGGCCCGAGGGCGCGGCCGCCTGGACCCGCCAAGCGCCCGCCCAGCGTGGAGCAGACATGACCTCGCGCAGGTGAGCCAGGGCCGCTAGGTGGCTTGACGCCGCGACCCCTGGAGATGTGCTTCGGGTCCGACGGGCACCGACGGGTTAGCGGTGACATGTCCCCAGGCCTGACCTCCTGGCGCAGCCTCTCTCCACTGCCAGGCCCTTGAGGCTGGGCCTCACCCAGGCAAATGAAAGGACTCTTTCTTAATGGGAGGTGAGGGGCTGCGCCTGGGTGAAGGTCAGAGGTACCCTAACTCTAGGGAACAGAGGATGCCCTGCAGGTGGTGGGTAACAGTCGTTGGAGCCTAGAATGGGCGGCAGGTGTAGACCCTGCCCAGCTCCTGACTCTGTTTGGGCCATTGGAGCTGTTTTCTGCCAGGTGGGGGCTACCTCTTCCTTCCCCGGGCCTGAAACCCAGGGCAGTAGCACTGAGGGGTCCTGCAGGGTCTAGTTTCCCCTGCTCTAGACTCGGTCCCTTGACCCTGCCTCACTGTAAGGACCAGCTCCCCCTGGACAGGCTCGTCTTTGCTCTAGACCCTCCTGGGGCCGGGTTTAGGGGGCAACCTTCGCAGAAGGGATTCGAGAGCCTAAGCGGCCGCAGGTCAAGCCAGCTTCCTGCCTCCGTGGAGAGGGAAAATGGGAAATGTGACAGGAACTGGGCACTTCCTGCCCTTTCTGCCGGATCCCTGCTATCTGGATGTGTGCGCACACGCATGTGAGCTCAGACTCTAGCGTGCATGTGGATGTGAGTGGGGAGTCATACAGGTGTGAAACACATATCACTAGGGGCTGGATGAGGCCAGAGGTCACAGGAGGGGTCGTGCTAGGACGCTGCGTGACTCCCTAGATCAATGAGGGGCTGGACAAGGTCTGGGCTTCAGGGTCCAAGGGTATCTCTCTGCCTGAGCAAGATCCTTAGCCCAAGGCGGACGCCACTGCCTCCCCACAGCTCCCACAAGCAGTGCCTCAGTGATGAGGGTCCCGGGATCCCTATGAGGGATGTGGTTAGAAAGCAGCCAGGCACAGAGGCCTCCATCAAGGTCATAGGCTCAGGAGTAGTGGAAATCGGAACTTGTCAGCTCCAAAGCTCTGTGATAATAGCCCAAATTGAGGGAGGAGGAGGTTTTGAGGTCTGGTTGGAATGACCTCTCAGACTCACCTCAGCCTCACTCTTAATTGTTCTCCAGGCAAGTTCTGGTGCTCAGAGAAGGCCCCGTCTGTGTCACATGCCTGTAACCTTGCTCCAGCCTGGGAAAGCCCCGAGTAGGGCTCTGCCCGCCCTTGCCAACCCCTGTCTGCCCCACCCTGTGGCGACCATCTGGATTGTCACTCCTCTGGCCCCTGGGCCCCTTACACACCCCTGTCAGGCCTGGGCAGGTCTGAATAAAACCCATGTAAGATCTATCCCCCTGTGCCCAACTCCACCTCGTGTCCCCTTCCAGTCACCCTCTGGCTTGTGAGCCAATGGGCACCTCTGTCAGCTCTGCTCACTCAGGGGCCTCTAGTGCTGTGGGGCAGAACTGGGTGCAGGTACATTGGTACTGATGCCTGGGAGGGGGCTGGATCCTACAGTGGGGTGGGGGGCCTGCTACACCCCTCAGGCTTACCCTCTGTTCCAGGAGTTGGAGAAGAAGGTGCATCTCTGGTTAATTTAGTTCTATATAGACAGGGTGGACCTTGGTTCAGTTTCCTCTTGGACCAGAAGGGTCAGGGTCTGCAGATGGGGCGCTGGGAGCAGGGAGAAGGAGAAGGATTATTGGCTGTGCTCTGGGGTCCTGAGGCCTGCAATTCTAACCCAGAATCCTTCTCCACTGGCCTGTGTATTCCCCACCGTCACAACAGCATCTGCCCTGCAGGAGTGTCCAGCCACTGTATCGTGTGTGTAGGCGTGTTGACGGGCTGTTTGTGTGCCTTCCAGGGTTCCGAGGTTGGAGCAAGGCCACACAGGGAGCCAGACCAGCCAGTGCCCTGTCTGGGTTCAGGCTGATCCGTTGGGTGACACGGGCTGTCCCTGGGCTCCAGAGCACCGACGGGGCTCAGCTGGGCTTGAGGAGTCCGAGCCATTAGACCTGTTGGGGGCCCAGTATGCCTTGCTCACCCTGCTTGCCCCCCTTCCCTGGGCCTGCAAGGACATGTCACCAGGGCAGAGCTGAGTCACTGACCCATCACAGAGCAGGGAGCGCTTTGGCACAGAGGTGACCCTGGGCCCTGGCACAGAGAGGGTATGGGACTCGGAGGTGGGGACCTGTAGCCTCCCCACCTCCCCCTCCCCCTCAGCCAGGGGCAGCAAGCCTCCTGGCCTCCCGGGCGTCAGCTCCACCTCGAGGCTTGGTTGGGGGGATGTGAGGCCCTGCCTCGGCCTGGGATTCTGGAGGGCGGTGGTGTGAGTGGCCGCGACCTCTCAGGACGCCCCACCCCTGGAGATTTCCACCTGATATACCCAGCGGCAGTTTGTGGGGAGGAGAGGGCAGTGGAAAGTATGACTGAGAGTCCCTGGAAGGACAACAAGGTACCCTGCACCCCTCTCTGTGGCTTTGACTCTGGGCCTCCACCCTCCACCCCTGTCCCCACGCTCTGGGCATTGCCCACCTTGGACTGGAATCTGAGGCTGCTGTGGCCAGGGGGAGGGGGCATCTGGGCACAGGATGTGGTTCGGCAGAGTAGGTGGCCCAGGGTGGAGGGGTGGTTGGAAGCTTTCTCCTGGGTTCGGGTCCCCCCCGCCTCCACAGTATCTCATCACGGGTCCAGCGACAGCACAAAGCCATTGCCCTCTTCCTGGTGGCCTCGCCCACTCTCCTGTGATGGGCTCTGGAGGTCGCCATGTGGCATCTCCTCTTCTAGGAGGCCTTCCCTGGCAGCCTCACCTGCTGGGCCGCTTGGCCAAAAATTGCCCCCAGGTCTGGCTCCCCTACAAACCCACGTCAGGGAGAACTCAAAACGCTACGCTCAGAATGTGCTCAGGAAGCGCCCGGACAGCGGTAACCCCCACCCCCCAGGGAGAGTGAAGACCGGAGAGTCGCTCAGGCTGGGTGGCCCCAGGCAGGCCACCTGAGCTCCCAGGCCTCTCGGAGCCAACACGTGGACCCTGGGGAGCCATCAAGGTCAGAACTGAGCCTGCCCTCAGTGAAGACAAGGCTGACACGAAAGTGTGGGTGGAGGTGCCCGTGGGCTGTTAACAGATGTCCTGTGTAGAAGGGAGGACAGCGGTGGGGCTGCAGCGAAACGCAGAGAAGGCGAGCCGTGCCCAGCAGGGGCGGTTGGCTCTGGGAGCGTTTGGAAGGTAGGACAAGAGGGCTCTGGGGAAGAGAGCACAGAGGGGCTCGGGTTGGTGACCAGAGCTGTGAGGGGTGGCGGCTCCCTTCGCTGAGTGAGGACCATGTAGAAGAACAGGGGCTTGTGGGCATGGCCAGGAGTTTTCAGCTTTGCACGTTAAGACAGAAATGTTGCTACGCTTCCAAGTAGAGATGCCGAGGGGAGAAGTGCCTATGCGCCCAGGTGGGGCTGGAGGTGTAGAGGGCGCACGGGTGCGTAGGCACACGCAGGGCACAGGTGGGGAGCTCTGACATGGACAGGTCAAAGAGGAGGGCCCAGCAAGGGGTCCTGGCCAGGTGAGGCAGAAAACCAGGGGGGAGCGGAGAACATGTTTCTAGAAGGAGGCAGGGTGCCCGTGTCAGTCAAATGCTGCTGAGGCCCGAGGCCCGACCACAGGTCCCCGAGCCCGATGGGCACCCTCAGTGCTGAGGTCTCAGTAGGGCCGGAGGGCAAACAGGTCTGCGAGGACTCAGGCGAGGGCGGACAGTGGAGAGCAGCGCCGAGCAAGGGAAGTATCTCCTACCACTGTCAATGGTCCCTGGAGCCACACGTGGCCCCCAGCAGTGAAATGTGGCCGTGTGGCTGAGGAACCAGGTCTTGACTTCGCTGAACCCTCATTCATTTACATTCACATTTCAGCGGGCCGTAGGCTGCTGTGCTGGGCACGCCCGTGCAAACTGTGCACACAGACAGCTCCTTGGAGGCGTCAGGACAGGCCCTGAAGGCAGGAGTGAAAGGAAGCCTGACGGGCGAGAAGAGCCCGGAGGAGAAGGGTCCTGCAGCTTTAGACACCTGGTCTAATTTCCATTGTAGAAAAGCCTCCACGGGGCAGGCCCATCGTTGCTCCTATCGTTGGATCAGATCTAAACCTGGGCCCGAAATTCCTGCCGTAACAGGGAAGCAAAAGCTATGAGGGCAAAGAACACAGCAGCTCTGACCCTGGACATGGGCTTATGCACAGCCCTGAGCGAGGGCCCTCCTGGCCTGTCCCCCACTTCATGGCAGAGGCTGCGAAGGAGGACAGTCCCGGGAGGCAGGGCGGGGGGCAGAGGCGGGGTCCCTCTCAGCCTACACTCCGCCCTCACCTCTAGTCCTCTACCAACACCTGCCTCAGTCTGTATCGGGCCCCACGGTTGGCAGAAGGAACACAGCTCCTGACCTGACCCGCAGCTGCCCAGGCCCTTCTCTCAAGTGAAGCCCATCCATCCACCCATGCCCCCACCATCCATTTACGTATTCATTCACTTCTTTTTTTTTTAATTTTTTAAAACGTTTTTGAGAGACCGAGCACGAGTGGAGGGGCAGAGAGAGGGAGACACAGAATCCGAAACAGCCTCCAGGTTCTGAGCTGTCGGCACAGAGCCCGACGCAGGGCTCGAACTCATGAACCGAACCATGAGATCGTGACTTGAGCCGAAGTCAGACGCTCAACCGACCGAGCCACCCAGGCGCCCCACGTATTCATTCACTTCTTAATTCAAGTACAGTCACTAATACCCAGGCACTGTTTTCGCCCCTGGGATACAGCACGGCACAGAACCGTTTCTGCCCTTTGGAGCTTAAATCCTTAAGTGGGAGATAGACAGTAAACCAATAAATATATCATGTGTCAGAAGGTGACAAAAACTATGAAGAAAGGTAAAGCAGAATAAAATAAAGGAGGAGAAGTGAGAGGAGTCCTCAGCCATATGGATGTGGGCCAAGGGAGCAGAGAACAGCTAGTATAAAGGCCCTGTGGTCAATGACCTCACGTGAGTGAGGAGCTAGGGCTGGGAGAGGGGTCGGGGCAGAAGGTAGGCCTGAGCCTGTAGGCTGTGCTTTTGTTCTGGGGCGGGGGACAAGGGTGGCTGGGAGGGCTGACTAAGCGACTAACACATTATGGCGCGGTTCCTGGGGCTGCGGCCGGTGCCCCTTGGGAGAAGGTGGTAGCCAACACCACACCGGAAGGGGTGGAGCGAACAGGGTCTGTCGATGGGCTCTGAGGGCAGGAAGGAAGCCCTGGGTGACACTGGAGCACCCGAGTGCCTTTGGCCTAGCTGGGATGCCCTGGCAAGGCCGGAGGGACCAGACACAGAGTTTGAGGCGAGGCTCCTAATGGTAGCTGTGTGCAGGTGCTGGAGGGTGTCTGTTCCACCCCGCCCCAGCTGCAGGGGTCTGCCCAGTTGTGTCCCTAGGACCCCATAGCCCCACCTCCTTCCACACAGGCCTCAGGCCCTGTGGTCATTACCCATGCGGGTTTCGCGCAGGGGGGCCAAAACAGGCACCATGGGTGGAGGTTGGATGTGGGCCGGGATTTTGGGGGGCGGGGGAGGGGGCCGGAGTGTTAGTGTCACCCCAGCTGTCTGGGATCACCAACTTGTGGTCCTCGTGCCAGGTGGTTTCACCCCAACATCAGTGGAGTTGAAGCAGAGAGGCTGCTCCTGTCCAGGGGCCAGCACGGGAGCTTCCTGGCAAGACCCAGCAAGAGCTGCCCAGGGGCCTTCACACTGTCTGTCAGGTGGGTGAAGGTGGGTGGGTGCTACGGCCAGGTGTGAACGGGCCTGAGGCTCCAGGAGCCTCAGCCGTCTGAACACCCTCAGCTGGGGGACAGGTGGGGATCAGTCTCCCTCTCTTCCCAGAGGGGTGTTGGGCATCATCCTGGGCAGTAAGGATCCCTGCTGGGGGCTGGACATCCAAGAATCCGGGTCTTGTCGGGGGGGTGGGAGCCAACGGTTTGGCAAGGGGTGGGTGGAAGTCTGGCATTCCTGACCAGATGGCTTCCGAGCAGGAGGGAGTCATTTAGAAGGGCCTGGTGAGGTAGAGAGTTGTCAGGACCTCCCTCCTGCCCTCCGAGGTGTCTGGCGTGCTGGACAGGGGCCTCGGTGGCCCTGATTATGATCCCGTGTCCTGGGGATACTCGCAAATGCTGCCCACAGGGGGTCTGGCTGGAGGCCATGAAAGGGCCACTGCGTAGGGAGGAGGAATGGGAAAGGGCTGCAACCAGCAGAGTGGTGATCAGGGCTGGGGGGGGGGGGGGGCTTCCAGAGGCCTCTAGATCTTTCCAGTTTCTCTGCTAAAACTGAGGCAGCAGGCATCATGATGCCAGCCCTCAGGATGGACTTCCTCCACCTCGGAGGGACCGAAGGTTCTCCCTCCAGGCCCTTCCCTGATAGCATCACATGCTGTGACCCTGGGGAAGCCATCTTGAGGGCCCTGTCCCCAGTCAGCTGGAGCCCCTAGGCAGGTGGTCTGGGGTGAGGCAGAGCCCCTTGCGGAGGGCTGCTTTAGCATCTGCCTCCAGGCCGAAGGAGAATCAGGCCTATGGTCTGCAAGCCCAGTCCTGACTGCACGGTGGGGAGGAGGCAGCGGGGGTGGGGTGTCCGCCCCCTATGGTGGGGCCCCCACCCTAGCTGGACACGGAGGGGCCTGTCCTTGGCTGTTCCTGATGGAGGAAGAGCACACAGGCAGAGATGCCAGGGCTGGAAAAGCTCAGGGACTGTTCTGGAAACTGAGGGCGGTGATGGGAAGAAGGGGGTTGTGGGGACAGACCCCCCCCCCACAGCAGTGATTGGTGCGCCCACCCTTCCAGGCGCCATGATGAGGTGACACACATCAAGATCCAAAACACGGGCGACTACTATGGCCTCTACGGAGGGGAGAAGTTTGCGACGCTGGCCGAGCTGGTGCAGCACCACACAGGCCAGCACGGGGGGCTGCTCCGCGAGCGTAGCGGGGCCCCCGTCGAGCTCCGGCACCCACTGGGCTGCCGGGACCCCACATCTGAGCGGTGAGCGGCAGGCATCTGCATGTTTGTGAACGTGTGCGTGTCCGAGGGGCGCGGGGTGTGCTGGGCACGGCCCCCGGGTGTCCTCTGCCCTCCACGGCTCAGGCTCAGGCTTGGGCACAGCTGCAGCAAAGTTGAGGGAGTGTCCCCTGGGGTTCTGGGCACTCGCTGCAGGGGTGGGAGTGTACAGCAGGAGCCCTGTAGCCAGTCTTGTACCTTCCCTCTGGCTGGTGACTCACGTGGGCAGTTTTCTCCAGCCTCAGTTTCCCTGCCTGCCCTGCTGAGGCCTGAAGAGGCTGCATCTGCCAGGGAGGGGGCATGGAGCGGGTCTGGGAAGGTGGCCCTGCCCCTCCTTGCTGGGGACCAGGCTGCCACCTGGTGGCCACCCTGGGCCCCGCAGAGCCCACCTGTCTTGACTCCTGCCTTCTCCTGGGTAGGGTGAGAGTCAGAGAGCTGGGCAGGGCAGGTGTACTGCCGGGGCCCTTGAAGTCTGAGTGGGTCTGTCTGTCCCTGTGTCTGTGTCCTGGCTTGGAGCCTTCTGGCTGCAGGTGGGTCCGTGTCCCCTCACCTGGCCAGGCCATGGCCTCCAGTCTCACCTGCACCCCTTCCCACCTCCACCTGGGCCAGGTGGTACCATGGGCACCTGTCTGGACAGGAGGCCGAGCAGCTGCTGATGGAAAAAGGACGTCCGGGCACCTTCCTGGTGCGGGAGAGTCGGAGCAAACCCGGGGACTTCGTGCTGTCGGTGCTCACGCAGCCGCCGGACAAGGCAGACCGCCGGCCGCGGGTCACACACATCATGATCCGCTTCCAGGTGGGAGGTGGCAGCAGGGGTGAGGTAGGGGTGTGACTCTGGAGGCGGGCAGCGGCCGGGCCCCTCATCGCTGCCCCTACAGCCAGACGGCACGTATGACGTGGGAGGTGGGGAACGGTTCGACACCCTCGGAGACCTGGTGGAATGCTACAAGAAGAACCCCATGGTGGAGAAGTCGGGGGTCGTGGTGCACCTCAAGCAGGTACGCCCCAAGGCACATGACCCTTAGGATCCGGAGCGAGCTGCACCCCTGGGGTGGGAGGGCCCCAGGGGCAGTGGTGCCCAGGAAAAAGGATGCTAGCCAGTGCCGAGGGCAGGGTGGCCAATCTGGGGCCGGAGCAGCCGCCCCTGGGGGGCGCTGTGGGGTCTGCTGGACCCTGCTAAGCCTGGACGCAGGCCTCTCCGTGCCAGCCCCTCAAGGCCACGAGGATCAATGCCGCAAGCATCGAGAGCCGAGTACAGGAGCTCACCAGAGCCACTGACGCCGGCGAGAAGGCCAAGCAGGGCTTCTGGGAGGAGTTTGAGGTGCCCGCCCCTCTCCCCACCGCCCGCTCTCCCACGGACTCCCGTCCTTTGGTGCTGGGGTGAGGGCCAGCAGAGGGGAGGTAGGTCAGTCACTGAAGGCTCTGGGGGAGGGTGGGGCAGCAGGCTGAAACTTCTGCCCCCGCCCCCCCCCCAGATGCTGCAGCAGCAGGAATGCCAGCTCCTGTATCCCCGGAAGGAGGGACAGCGGCTGGAGAACAAAGCCAAGAATCGCTACAAGAACATCCTTCCATGTGAGGGCCAGGGGCGGGGGCTCCGTTGGGGGCCAGAGCTCCATCCACTCCATGTGGGGCCCATCTGGCAAGGAGGGGCCCTGGGGAGGGTGAGGCCGGATGTCACTTCCCACCACCGGTGTGACTTTTTCCCTCTTGCACGTTCAGGGCTCCTTCCTCCCTCCTCCTGCTCACCATGGGGTCAGCGGGCAAGGAGGCAGGTGGGTCCATCCCCCCCACCCCCCGGAGACCCGAGCAGTATCTTCCCCTTCCCAGTTGATACCACTCGTGTCACCCTGCATGACGTGGACGACAGCGTGCCTGGAGCCAACTACATCAACGCCAACTACATCAGGGTGGGTGTGCGAGAGACAGGTGTGTGTGGCCGGCCGTGTGCGTAGTCTTGCATGGATCCGACAGACATCTTGAGCCACATGTGGACACACCAGTCACCCCATCCCCCTATTAGGAACCTGGAGCTCTTTCTGGCGGGCCCAGGAACGACCCATGGACCCTGACAGGACAGTAGACGTTGTTGGAGAGGGACTGTGGTGGTTTCCAAGGAGTCCTCAGAGTGGGCCGGACTAAATATTGGTCCTAAGCTCCTCCCTCACCTAGGGCAGGAGGGGCTGTGTGTGAGCCACCTGCTGCTACTTTGCACATCGTTTGCATAGACTTGCATCGTCCTCTGGCACTTTAAATCCTGGAAACTGCAGACACCTGGCCCCCATCCCCTTACAGAGTGATCCAGAAGAGAAGCCAGGCCATGGACAGGGCAAGGTATACATCGCTACCCAGGGCTGTCTGCAGACCACAGTGGCGGCCTTCTGGGCGATGGTGCACCAGGAGAACACACGTGTCATTGTCATGGCCACAAGGGAGGTGGAGCGAGGCCGGGTATGAGCTTGGGTTTGACAGCCCTGTCCCCACCACGTGTTCGTGTGGTGGCTGGCCCAGCCTCTCTTCTCCTGCAGCCTTTGGGAAGCTGGGGGGAGCAGCGGACGACTCTGGAAAGCCCCTGCGGATGCATGTGCATGCATGAGTCCCCACAGGGCACAGGGGCAAGGGCGCAGGTGGCCTTCCAGCACAGCTGATGCAATGCACCCTCCCTCCCAGAACAAATGTTTCCGATATTGGCCAGAGCTGCATGGCCGCCAAGAACATGGCCGTGTGTGTGTCTGCAACTTGGCTGAGTACCAGGCCCAGGGCTACTGTGTGCGGGAACTGCAGGTGTGGCGGCCAGATCAGGTGAGCCTAGAGGGCCACAAGATATGCAGGGCCAGGGTCACAGTGGTCAGGAAGTCCCCAGGTCTGCGCTGGGGGTGAGCCCTGTGCTGGGAGAGAAAACCCACCCACCCATGTGGCTCCATCCAAGCCCATTGGCCTTGGGGGTATTCATATCCCTCAACCCAGTGGGCACAGTCCTGGCCTGGGCTCTACTGGGCAGCGTTCACAGGCAGGCCACAATCTCAACCTTAGGCCGCTGGTCCCAGGTGCCCGACTCCAGGGTGGCCTCACACCCACACCGCCTCGCCCTCCCCAGTCTTTCCCTGCGCCAACTGAGCAGGTTCAGTGCCCTTCATATGCCAGTGGTACCTATTTTCGTGTCAGGCACAGATCCCTTCCCATGGCCCACCCCGTCCCTTATGTCTAACCATCCCTTTGGTTCTTCCCAAATGGAGGTCGTTGTCCCTGAAACTTGCTCCCTCACCCCATCACACCCTCTTCCTTCCCCTAGGGGCCTGAGCCACCTGGGGCCATCTGAGGGCCCCCACGCCCTGAATTCCCTATTTCCCTCCCAAGCCTTTCTGCTCAGCCTTGACCCTGCTGGTCACTCCTTATGGCAATCCCCGCCTCCTCCCAGCTCATGCCGTGGGGGTGCGGAGGTCACAGCAGTGCCACTCTGACCCTGTGGCCCGGCCCCACCTGGGAACTGCTCATTCTGGCCTGGCTGGCACTCACCAGCCCGCCCTGCCCAGGGGGAGCCACCGCGCACAGTGAAGCACTACCAGTACTTCAGCTGGCCAGACCACGGGGTCCCGGCCGAGCCGGCCAGCGTCCTCGACTTCCTGGACCAAGTGAACAGGGCACAGAGCAGCATGCCAGGGGCCGGACCCATGGTGGTGCATTGCAGGTGCGATCGGGGATGGGGTGGGCGGGCAACGCAGGTGCAACCCGAGGCGGGGCCGCGGCCTTCTCCCCTAAACTCTTCCCAGGCCTCCTGGTCCGTCCCCACAGCGCCGGCATCGGACGCACTGGCACCATCATCGTGATTGACATCCTGGTGGACATCATCCGCAGGCAGGGTGAGCCGCGCGGCCCCCTCCCGCAGGCCAGCCCCTCCTATCTGGGCCCTCTCCTCCCGGCTACCCCGCCTCCCCGGCGCCGGCCCCGCCCCCCGTCTACGCCGCCGCAACCCCCCCCCCCCCCCCCGCCCCGTTCCGCCCTGAGCGCGCTCGTGCCCAGGTCTGGACTGCGACATCGATGTGCCCAAGACGATCCAGCTGGTGCGACGGCAGCGCTCGGGGATGGTGCAGACCGAGGCGCAGTACAAGTTCGTGTACCTGGCGCTGCAGCGGTACATCCAGGACGAGCAGCTGCGTCTGCGCGAGCAGGTGGGGGCGGGGCCGGGCTGGGGCGGGGCCTGCGCCGACCGCACCCTGGTGACCGGCGGGTGTCCCCCCACCCCACCCTCACCCCGACATCCCCCCCCTCCCGCGCCAGCCGCCAGAAGAGCACGACCATCTGAACGCGGGCCTCGCGTCGGCAGACCCGGGCCGCAGCCCTGGGCCCGCGTCGTCCCGGGCACCGGCGGCGTGAGTGGGGCCGTCAGGGCGCGGGCCCGGGGCCCGGGGTGGGGGCGGGACGGCGTCGTCTCCGGGAGTGGGCAGGCCGTGGGGGGACGGGATCCCGCGCGCCTGCGCCTGCCGAACCCTCTCTCCGCCCGCAGGACCCCAGAGGGCCCCGGCGGCTTGTAGAGAACCTGCGGGGCCTCGGGCGGCGGTGACGGTCTTCGCGTGCGCCGCCCCCCACCCCCACCCCCCAGGACCTGGAGCCGCGGCTGGAGGCGGGAGCCAGCAAGACGCACTCCTCAAAAGACTGTGCTCAGCACTGTACAGCCCGGAGCTTGTCCCTGAGTGCTGGGGGAGGGGTCCCGGAACCCTCAGACCCTCCCTGGCCTGGGCCTGGATGCCTAGAAATGGGGAGGGGCAGTCGGGAGCCCCGAGTGCCCCTGCCCTTTCTGGGGCTCCCAGGTGAGGGAAGAGGGGGAAGCAGGGCTTCAGGGCGGTGGTTCGACGCTCACCGGGGGGCCACCAGTCACCACCCGCACAGCACAGTGACCAGTGCGACCCCACGTGTGAGTGTCGGCCTGTATGTGTGACGTGAGTCACCGACGAGCAAGTGGCCAGTCTGTGCTTGACGGGACTGTAGCCGTTGGCCTTGTGCCTAGCTCCCCTGTACCCCAACCACCCCCCTTCAGAGCTGGTCTTCAGCCCGACCCACAGCACAGGTTACATGTGGAAAATGCTTCATCAGGGAATGTGCGAGATGCCCGTGTGAGTGCGTGTGCGACATCACGTGCCTGGCGTGGGTCTCACGTGTGGACTGGTGTGTGTGACGGGTGTGATGTCGCCCGCATGTAGTCTGTGGCCACACCCTCCCATCTCGGAAGGCCCTGTGGCTTTGTGGGATCCTCAATAAAATGCCTCGTTCTCAGTTCCGCATCTTCGTTGGGGTCTGGGGCCCAGCTTCTCGAGGGTCTCCCTGAGCACCCTCCCTATCCCAGGCCGGCCAGAAACCCCGCTGGTTGGAACAGGAAGTCCTGGGCTTTGGGGCGAGGGGTGAGGAGTCTGAGGCCTGGCGAGCCGGAACCAGCCTGGCCTCTCTTCACCGTGCAAACTGGCGGTGCGGGATTCCTGGGGCCGACAGCAGGAGCGGGTCCGGGCGGCCTCCCGCCCATCCCTCCAGCCAACGCACCTTGCGGCTTCACCAGCCAGGCCGGGCCCAGGGAGGGTCTGTGAGAGATCTTCAGGGACACACTGGGGGTCACTTCTGCTTCTGTACACCCTTAGGCCTTGGTTCCCAGGAGCTCAGTCCTGGGGTTCTACGACTTCTTGGGGTGCCACCTGCTGTGTCCATAGTGGGGGGGTTCTGAACCACGCCAGGGCCCCGCCCCACTCTGGCCCAGCTGCTCCAGCCCCTCCCCATCTTCCTGGGGGAGCCTCAAAGTTCTAGGGGAAGGGCAGGACTGCGCCAACCCATCCACAGCCCAGGGAACAGGAGTTGGACACCCTAGAACCTGGGGTCTATCTGCCCTGGGGGCTGCTGGGAGTTCAATCCAATGGGGGTGTCCGCTTGGCTTAAAGCTCTCTGAGGCAGAGGCAGACCTGGCTCTTCTGGGAGGGAGAGGCTCGGTGGTGCAGGGAGGAGGGCTTACAGGGTGAGGACCCCTTACCAAATGTGGATACAAAATAATTTATTTAAAAATGTACAGTTTAGGAGAGGGGGGTGGGCACCAGGGGACCCGGCCTCTTGTTGCTGCCCTCTGTCCCCCTGGTCGCCAGCCCCCCGCCCTCCCCGCTTCCCGCACAATGGAAGGGGCCAGCCCTGCCTGGAGAAGGGGCCATGGGTGAAATGTGAAAATAAAGATGGCGAGTCCCCTCCCTTCTCAGCCCAGGGCTCCCACTGCAGGCGGTTCACCGCGTAGAGGGAGGGACCTGACCAAGGCCGTCTCTCCTGGGCCCCGGTGTCCATCTGCACCCTGGGAAAGAGGAAGGTGGGCTCTGGGATCCGTGGGAGCCTGTGATTCTTGGAGGCTTCGGGGACCCTTTTATTCATGCTGTCGGGACCCAGCACCACAGAGTGCAAGGAAGGTGAGTCGAATGGGAAATGGGGTCCTCAGAGATGTTGGGGCTCCTCCAGGGGGCCAACTCCCAAGAGCTGCTGCACCTGTGACCCAGCGGGGGGCAAGGGACCCACGCGGGCAGCTGGGGCAGGGGTGGCTGACCCTAGTTGTCAGCCAGGGGCCCAGAAGAGAAAGCGGTGGCCGTGGCCGTGGCCGTGGCCGTGGAGGGCTGAGGAAGGCAGTGCAAGTTCCCAGTCTTGAGCGCGCACTGCACGGGCCAGAGCACCACACAGGAGAGCACCAGCAGCAGGGCTGTGACCAGCGCCACCCGCCTCCAGTTCCTGCAGCGGGCCCAGCAGCGGGCCAGGCGGCCCCGGTGGCGCGCGGGGTCTGGAGTGGGCATGGGTGCGGCGGGCTGGGCAGGCTTGCTCAGGCCCACGTCCACACACACGAAGCCAGGCTCGGGAAGGCCCGGCGCGGCGGGCGGTGGGCGGCAACACAGCTTCGTGCCCTCCAGCCACACGGGCTCCTCCCGCCGCAGGTGCACCGGCATCCTGGCCTGCAGCCGGCGGCTGGTGCGCAGCGCGGGGGCCCCGGCGGCAGGCACAGCCGTAGGCTGCCGGCAGAACGGGCAGGGCACGGCCTCGCTGCCGGGCTGGCCGGTTGGCTGGGCGGCCGCCAGCCGTGCCAGGCACTCCAGGCAGAAGACGTGTGTGCAGGAGAGCTCCTTCGGCGTCTTGAAGAGGTTGTCGTAGCCCGAGAAGCAGATGGAGCATTCCAGTGGGGAGGCCGCCTTCTCTGAGCTCGGGGTGCTGGGGGACCTGGGGCTGCTGGCTGAGCTGGGGGACCCGGGCACCGTGGCTGCAGGGCTGGTCCAACCGGGGGCCAGCATGGCCGTATGCCACGCCTGCTGGCCTGACGACATGCCTCCGAGCTGTGGGACGAACGGAGTGCGCTGTGAGTGACCACAGGCTGCCCCTTCCCTGCACAGTCTGCTTTTCACCCTGTGTCTCTCTCACCCACACCGGCCCCAGAGATCTCTGCTAGGCTCACTCTAGAAAGGCCCCGTACCCCAGTCAAGGTCTTCCTGTTCAAGTTGTAATCCTGCCCTCCCCCACATGCCGAGTCAGGGGTGAGCATCTGCGGGTGGGGGTGCTCCAGGTCTGACCGGCCCACGGATGGCCTGGCCACGGAGTCCGTGCGCGCAAGGGCATCGTGCTGACTGCTTAGCGGACGCCACCTACGGGGCCTGTCCTACCTGGCTGTGCCATCTGAGCAGAAATAAAGTTGATGACAATGGCCCACAATCGTTACTATTGACATCTGGGCTCTGCCACACTGGGTCCAGGTCACGTGACACAAGAGCCACGGTATAAAAAAGGCACCTTAGAGGGTGGAGTGACTCAGCCAGGGTCACCGGGCCAAGAGGTCGGCAGGGCCTGGGCTCTCGCTGGAAGAGTGTGACTCTGGGTCAGACGAAATGGGTTTGAACATGGATCCCAACACGGGGATCTGATTTGTTGGTACACATCCAGTTTTCGGGCAGGTGCGTGAGGGCAGGGTGCCAGGCCCAACTGGGTGAGAGTCCGGACTCGGTCTAGGCTCCAGGATGAGCTGGTAGGCTGCGGGAAGTCAAGCAGGGCCGGCCGCACAGGGGTGGGGGCCGGCGTCCTAAGGATGGTTCGTTTCCCAGCCTTGCCCGAACCGGTAGGGCCAGCATGTCCGGCTGGTGACGAGGGCTTTCTGCTGGCCCTCGGGGCCTGGAAATGCACCTCAGCCCGGGAGCCAGAGGTGGAGGAGCCCCAGCCATCCTCCAGGATAACCCGGCCCCCTGCAGGGTCCCGTAGGCACACGGCCGCCACCCTCCTGACCCTCCTGACTCCCATTTCCATAGCAGACCGGGCCTCTGTTCACCGGGGAGGACTCAGGTGACCTGCCTGCTGCCCAGGGCCCTGCCTGGAGGAGGAAAGGCAAGGAGGACAGTGGACAGACCCCATGGAGTTCAGAAGGAATCCCCCCCGCCCCCAAACGTGACCCCTGACCCTGACTTGCTGGTTAATCCAGGTGGACCAGCAGAATGACTCTGTGGTGATGTGTCCTGAAGGTTTGGGTGTTGCTGCGTGATGACCGTGACCACCGTGAATCATGGTGAGGTCACCGTGATGTCACGAGTGCTCCCAGCATTGCAACATGAAATGTCACCACATTTTGGGGGCGGCAGCAGCCTCGGCATGGTCTGGGAGGGGACCGCGGGCTAACCTCTTCCAGGCCAGCGTGCCCCCACATGATCAGTTCCTTGGCACTGAGGTCCCGGCCCTCCTCAGAGGCACCCCACCCTGAGCCTGTACCAGTGAGGCGTGAGTGCCAGCCGAGCTGGCCTTACCTGGTGGCCGGAGTTCAGCAAGGGCTGGGCATGATCCTCTTGGCCGGGCCACGGCCAGGCCCTGAGCCCTCCTGCCCAGCAGGGCCGGCCCGTGCTCCACCTGGCAGGCGTCCCCCTACGGAAGAGGCTGCCAGCAGCTGTCCTGGTGGCACCGGTCTGGCAAGCGTGCCCTCTTCTCTATCCCAGGCAGGTGGGGCTCGGGGGAGCGTGTGTGCTCTTCCAGATGCAGAGCACCGTCTGAGCAGGTGTGAGTTCTCTGGGTGTGGACTCCTGGCAGGTGTATTTATACACTCGAGGTCATGCAGGCCAGGGGCGTGGCCTGGGGCCTCCGGGATTGGCTGGCCTCCTGTCCTCACCCTGGCAGGCTGGGCAGCGGCGGGCAGGAAGTCAGAGGTGAGAGATCAGAGTCTGGGGTGAGGCTGGGGGTCGGCGTAGGCCTCCATGGTCGGGCCGGATGCCTGGGTAAAACCTCCCCACGCAGCAGGCCCAGGGATACTGGAGGAGCCGGTCCAGAAACCGATCCACTCACTAGCCCTGTTTAAGGCCCTGGTGCACCTGAGCTACTAGGTGGGCCTCCCAGGAGGGCCTCTCCGAGGAGCCCCCCACCCCCAATCTCAGCCTCGCTCATCACCCCCCACCTCATCCACACTGCCCACTTACATGCGTGTGCCACCCCAACGTACACACCCACGAGGGAACTTCCTGCTCTGGGTCCAGGGAGTGGGGCGAGAGGTCGGGGCTGGGCACCCCCGGGGTGGAGTCAGGGCAAGGACAAGTGAGGGATCAGACTGGCCATAGGACTTGTTTTGGATGAGTGTCTGCTGGGGACACCCTCAGTTACACACAAGGGCAGGGATATTGGAGCACAAGGAAGCCCGGACACAGCCAGGAGGCCTGGAGATCTTCCTGCGGGGAGGGATAATGGCTTCAGCCAGTGTGGGGTCCTCGCAGAGCCCAGGGCCAGCCTATGCAAAGGCCTGGGGCTAAGGCAGGGGGGCTGAATGGAGGGCCTGGGGGCCCGGGTGGAGGACGTGGGGGGCTGAGGCCCAGCCAGTGGTACGGCTCGTGCCCCTCCTGGCCACGTCGCAGCTGCTCTGACACACAGAGGTGTGCTGGCTGGCCAGGGGAGGGGGAGCTCAGCCAGGGGGTAGGGACCCAGAGAGGGGGTGGAAATTCAGAGGGCTGGGGGCTCAATGTGGGGAGCTACTGTGTGGGCCTGGCCCAGCGTCTGCGTGACAGGGTGCTGGTTCCCAAGGGGACCGTGACTCAGGGCCACATGCTGCCTCCAGGAAGTGCCCTCTGTCTCTCTGCTCTGAGAACACCCTCCTGAGGGCTTCTGGGAATATTCAAGCTCTGAGATCACTTGAGCTCCTCAGTGGACAAGTCAGTGCCCAGAGGCAAAGGGAAGACCCGAGGAATGTGCGATCTGGGGCGGCGGCCAGGCCTGACTGCACGGGAGCAGGGTCCAGACCCTGGCACTGGGATCTCGGCAGCTCAGGACCTGGCTGACCCAGCTGGTACCCACACCCCTGCTCATACTCCACCCAGCGACGGGCAGCTGTGCTGCGTGGATGCGGGGCCACACGCGCTCTCTGTGTGCCAACAGGCCAACCTGGCTGTGTCTGAGCACAAATGTGTCCCTCGGGTGCAGGTGCACACACACACATGTGCAGGGAGCATGGCTTTCAGTGTGTGACCCCACAGGCCTGGGACTCGCTGTGCTGAGGAGAAGACAAGGTCCCTAATGAGCACCTCACCCCTGTCCATCTGTGGCTTTTGAGATGTGGGGTTCCCCAGACACCTAGGAGTCCTGGGCTGGACACAGACGTTGTCCTTGGCCAGATGAGCAGGGAGGACTGTACCCCAAGGGCCACCTCGGCTATGGGCCCACCCCCCCAGGACTGGGACAGAACAGGCTTCAAACCCCAAGTGCTGTCAAGGACACATACAATGGCCGCTGCACGAAGAGGCCCTTCAGGGCTCACCTGGGGCCCAGGTGGCCTGGGGGTGTGAGGGCTGAGCCCCCCAACCCTACCTGCCCAGTGTTGGCTGATCTGTCAACTGCTCTGCTGCCCCATCCCTACCAGCTAGGGACAGTGATACGGGAGAGACTCTGGGACACATCCGGGCTGCGATTCTGACATGGGCAGAGAACGGGCCCTGGGCTCTGGATGGGCTCAGCACTGCCCTGTGGGCATGAGGAAACCCTGCCAGGATGTCCGGTGGACTCAGCCAGTCCTGTCCCTCTCATGCCCAGCATGGAGAACCGGGTCCCCTCAGGTCAATCGGCCAGCCCTCCCCCATCATGCTGCGGCCAACTCCTTCTGGGGTCTTGTGCCCAGGCTCCTGGCCAGGACCTCTGCACTCACATTACCTCCTTGCGCCCCACTCGGTCCTGCTCTGTGCACCCACCTCCTAATGCTGCTGGAGTGCTTCCTCTTGCTGGCCTCTGACCTCTTCCGGCTTTCAGTGATTCTCCTAGTGCTGAGTGAACGAATGAATGAATGAGCTGCCAGCTATGACCCGGGGACCGTGCCAACTGCTCACCGCCCACACCACGCTCACCTCCCAGGGTGAGGGGGATCTCCAAAGCAATTGACATGGTGGGGGGTCAGGAGGTGACAGGTACCCCACCTGCCTTTGGCCTGAGCGATGACCCCATAAATCGGCCTCGTTTTGGCTTCTTACACGAGAGCTGGGATCCAGGGCAGGGCTGGCTGCGGCCGGAGCTCAGGAGGGACATGGGATTGGCTGCTCAGGGCCCCACTGGGGATGCCTTGACTCTGCCAGCTAACCCGCCCCCAGCTCAGGTGCCCCCATACCCTATGGCACCCACTCACTCACAAGCTTTCTAGCCTGAATGCCCATTAGGGTCATGGAACTGGTCCAGTGACCACACTCCCCACTGGGGCCTAGAGAACAGTGGCACGCAGGCCCCGGGGTTCCAGTGGCAGAATCTTGCCTCTGCAGCTCCTGGAAATCTGTGGTCTCAGGCTTGGGGGCAGGGGCTCAGCTGGCGTGGCTGAGGGCCACAGAGGCCAAGCCACCCAGGCCTTGAATGTCAGGGGAAGGTCATCCTGAGTGTAGGAGCCGGAGGGGTTGCAGGGTGAAATACAGACTTGCCTTTGCTGCCAGGGATGGGGCAAAGCTGGGGCTGGGGGCTGGGGGTGGGGGGAGGACTCGGAGATGTTAGAATGGCCCCAGGTTTCCAGTTGGCAGCTTAGGGTGGAGGAAATAGAGAAGGCCACCGGAGGTGGGGTTGGGGGCATCTGTGCCCAGCCTGGGCCTTCAGGGCCTGACTGGCTGTACCTGCTGTCCTGGTTGAACATGGCTCTTCATTTCCTGTTTTGTCCCCAGATTAGCAGCAAGGGTTTGGTGCAAATGTGGGAACGGGGACGAGCAAGTGTCTTCGCACGTCTGCCTCCCTCCCCACAAGGATCCACAGGATGGGATGGCCGCCCCCCCCCCCCCCCGCCGCCCTCGGGGGCCACAGAAACCAAGGGAGTCTGGACGGTCCTGCACGTTCTCCCCTGGCTCTCAGCCCCAGCCTCCCAGCCTCCGATCGGCACAGATGGGCAGTGGAGTGTCACGTCACTTCCCCGTGGTCCCTGAAGCTGGGCGGGGGGGACCCTGAGCCTGGTCTCCCCACCGCCTTCTGGGTCCCCTTCTCCTCACACCAAGGGGACAGAGGAAAGAACAACAGTGCCCACAGGGACCGGTCACCATTCCTGGAGAAGTGAAGGAGTCCACGTCAGCCTGGCTGGGGGCCCGCCGTGGGGGACTTGGCTTTCTCGGCGCCCCTAGGTCTCCCCCACAGTGGGGCAGGTGGGGCCAGGCCACGGCGGGGCCTCACCCTTACTGAGGAACAGAGGACCCTTGGCGCAGTGAGGATGGGGAAAGCCCTGAATGGTTTATTGACACTGATTTTGAGCTGCGGCGCCCCGCTCAGTGCTGGGCCCGTCGCGGGTTCAAGTCTCGAACGAGCTCGTACCCATAAACTGTAGACGCGTGGGCCACGTGTCACGGTGCAGAAGGGCACAGCAGCTGAGCACACAGGCCCTGCGTCGGGACCCTGGGATGTGGACCAGGTGCTGAAGGAGCCATCATTCTCGACTGAGAATCTGGGAAGGACAGTGCCGAGCCCAGTGCGTGGGAGGTAGCCACAATCGCTCCTTTCTCCTCGGGAACCCCTTTCTGTGTGCAAGCAGCCAGGGACAGCACGGCCCTCCACAGGTCCATCCAGACCAGGCTACCCAGGCAGCAGTCACAGGTAAATGTGACCCTGGGTGGACACGTCCCTCAGGGGGCCTGGCCTTGGCCTCCAGAGCTTTCAGGTCAGTCCCTGGGTGGACAAGTCCCTGCAGCACGTGGGCCCCGTGTGGGGAGCAGGTGATGAGCAGGAGACAGAGAGGACAGCAGGGCCCCTCCGCCTTTGCTGCTTCAAACTGACAGAAGTCAGTAGCAAACCAAGAAACTCGCCTCTGCAGCTCCTGGAAATCTGTGGTTTGGGGCTCGGGGTGAGGGGGCGGGGCTCTTGGCTACAGGATGGCCCTGTAGGCGCCTCAGCCTTGGAGGGGCCAGTTCTCATGCCCCACCTCCCCTGGGCCGGACACCGTCCGGGCGGGGAGGCCAGGAGGCCGACTGGCCTGGCGGTGCGGGGGATGTCTGCCCGCTGTGGGCTCTGATAGGCAGGGTGGCCGAGCTCCCGGCTTTGCCAAGCACGGAGAAGCCCGGCAGTCCTCGTCTCTCCTGAGGGGCCCAGACCCCACATGGCCACGCTCTGGAGCCCGCCTCAGGGGCGCCTCCCCCTCCATTACACTGAGCAGCTGTGGGGTGGGAAGAAGCACCTTCCAGCAGCTGGGCGGGTTCCAACCAGGCATCTGTCGCTGGGAGACGGTCAAGCTGAGCCAGGGGCCGTGTCCAGACCTGCCCTCAGTGTATTGGGCTCTCTCCGAGGCGGTGTGCAGAGTTGCGGGTGGGTCCCCGGGTCAGACGTTGCTGACCCGGGCCTCCACCGAGGAGATGGCAGTGGGGCCTGTGTCCCTGTCCAAAGGCCGCTCGCGTCTGACATAGCGCGGCTTTCGCACTGAAACAGGGTCAGAAACGGGCAGGGTCAGAGGGGGGCCTGGGACGGGAGGAATGGCCCCCGGTGTCGGCTCTCAGCACAGCTCACAGGAGTGGGGTGTGGCCGCAGCCGAGGGGGAGGGAATCCCACTGAGCTCCAGCTTGTGAGCGGAGTGGCCGCAGCTGAGGGGAGACTCTGTGACGAACGCTCCGCTCATTTGGGACACTCGGTGCCCCTGCACCCCAAGCACCTTGGCCTGGGCGAGCACCTTGCTCTCCCGAAACACAGAGGCCAACAGGTCCCATGAGGCACAATAGGACTGGATGGTGTCCCCCCAAATGTGTCCATGTCCGGAGCCCCAGAACCTGCAGATGTGACCTTACTTGGAAAAAGGGTATTTGCGGATGTGATTGAGGGTCTTGAGATGAGATCCTCCTGGATTATCTGGTGGGCCCTAAATCCGATGGCCAGCGTCCTCACAAGAGGGAGGCAGAGAGAGGAGACCCAGGAGAAGTCACGTGAAGATGGGGGACAGAGGCTGGAGTGGTGTGGCCACGAGCCCAGGGACGTCTGGAGCCACCAGAGGCCGGAGGAGGCAGGGCAGACCCTCCCCTGGAGACTCAGGAAGGAGTGCCCCCACCCCCACCTTGATTTCTGACCTCTGGCCTCCTGAGCTGGGACGGAGTGCATTTCTGTCGCTTCAAGCCCCGCAGTTGCAGTTCGCGGGCATTTGTTATGACGGCCCCAGGGTGCTAATGCAAGGAACTTACATTCAAGATGCCTGTAGATGGTACTGCTTTAGAGACATCACAGACAAGCGTTGTATGGGGCAGGGAGGAGCTAGCCTTGACCAAGTAACTTCTTTGTGCCCAAAGAAGAGGGACACCCACCCTGTCCCCACTCCAGACTTGTGCACAGAGGTAAGAACAAGACTGGGAAGGCCAGGAGACTTGCTGCATGGCCTGTGGCTGTGTGACCACGGGCCAGTCACTTAACCTCTCTGTGGTCATGGCGTCATCTATAACAGGGTTCATATGTGTACCGACTCCCGGAATCATCCAAGGTGGGGCACACCTGACCCAGTAAAACTGAAGTGCCAGCCACCCGGAGGGGCCAGCCTGCTCCCTGCACCTACCACCCAGCTAGAGCTGGGACTTGGGGAGGGCCAAGCAAAGGCTTCCGGGGATGGCCCCAGACCCTCTGCTGGGTATTCTCCTTCTCTCCCGACAGACTCAGCATGTCAGGAACGAAAGGAAAAGGCATGAGAGCTGCAGTTGACCATGGGGGAACCCGGTGTCCGTGGCTGACGATGGGGGAACCCGGTGTCCCGTGGTTGACGACGGGGGAACCCAGTGTCCCGTGGCTGATGAGGGGAGAACCTGGTGTCCCGAGAACTACAGGGGCGGGTGCCTGCAGAGCCCAGTCCTGCAGTGGTCCCTGAGGGCGGCTGATCCCAAGGGAGGGACAATTTTGAAATCTTTCACCCTGAGATGAGGACTGACGTACCTGAGGACTGTGGCGGGGGAATCATAGCAGCCTTGAAAAGGAGAAAAGGCACAGTGAGAAGTGCAGGTGGCCCCCAGCACAGAGGCCCACGACACGGGGGCACTCAGCCCATCCTTCTGGTTACTTACAGCTTCGCCAGGCTGCAGGGCAGGGGCTGCGGGCAAACACAGGCGTCACCTGGAGGCCACATAGCTGCCTCGCCCGGGGCGGGGGTCCCTCGCCTAGGGAGGGGGTCCCCAGGGCCCGCAGAGGCTCTTTCCCCGCTCCAGGCTCAGCCCAGCCCCACCTCCACACACCTGCCCAGCAGTGCCCTCAGCCTAGCAGTGGTCTGTCCGGCCACACTTCCCAGATGCACTTGGGGAGACGGGCCCCCAAGCACCCCAGGGAGAGCCGCCCTCCCAGGCCCTCTTGGCGGAGCCACAAGCCAGCCCTCAGCAGGCACATTTCTCTTGGTCTCCAGCACCGTCAGGAAGACAGAGAAGGCTCTACCCTTGCCTGCATTTCCAGGTGAGGCCCAGGGCTGAGGGCCCGCCTCAGAAGACCACCACAGTGCCCACTTCTCACCTCCGTTGGGTAGGCCGCTATGCACCCCTGCGCTCTGGGTGGGCACCTAGGCTGCCCAGGAGCAGCTCTGGGGGCGGTAGGGAGAAGGCTCGGAGTGGGAGTGCCCCGGCCACTGCACTGACACACCAGGACCTCCGTGGCCACTGCAGTGGAGCAGCCTCCCACGGTGGACTCGGAGTGCCCATCCTGACTGGCGTGGGGGCCCGGCCCCCGGCTCTCAGGACCTTCGAGCTACAACAGCCCCTCGGAGGCCCCCAGCATTGGCCATCAGCGGGTGGACAGGGTCTCACTGAGGCCAGGTAAGGAAGCTCTAGCTAATCACCCCCAGCACTGTCCACTGTAGGATCAGATCCGTCGGCCAGACCATCTGCCCGGCACACCCGAGGGCACGGCAGGAGTGACACCCATATCTTCGGGAGGGAGGCGGGTCTGCAATCCAGTCCGGGGTAAGCTGGAGTGGCATGGGGCCCCACTGTCCCTGCACCAGCCTGCCTGTCCCCCCCAGTCCCAGGGAGGCAGGACAGGGAGAGGAGACAGCTGGCTGGAGGAGCTGCAGGCAGGTGGCCCCTCGACCAGGGATGTCACCCCCTCCCCACACCCCTCCCACCCCGCATCAGCGACCCCGCTGTGATGCCCTGAGGTGGAGTCTCGCCAACACCTCCACCCTGAGAGTCCCACAGAATCCACACGGGAGCCTCCCTAGGAAGTGGCTGCCCCTCTTACTCTCAGACACAAGAACCACGTGACAAGCCAGTCCCCTTCCTGTCGTTCTGTGAGGAGTCTTCATTGCTGGGCACCCTGGATCTCGCCACCCCGGCCCCCACTTCTCCGTGCCCCCCAGGCAGTACCCGCGGCTCCGTGCGGGTGTGTGCACTGGGCAGGACCCTCTGGCTCAGCAGGGTGTTGCCACGGTGGCAGGAGGAAATACCTTTGTTTCTTCCGTAGAAGACCTTGGGGAGTTTACTGGTTCGCTTCAGATAGAAGAACCCAGCCACGGAGAGGATGAGGCCAGAGCTGATGAAGAATGTCCCCAGGAAGAGAGAGGCTGCCACTTGAGGGCCCCCTGTGAGCAGAGTGAGTGGCAGCCAGTGGCAAGCCTGGACAGGCCTCAGGGGACCCCCCAGACCCCTGTTCCTGAACACACCTGGGCTGTGGGGCTGAGGTGCTCAGCCTCCCTCCACCTCAGGCTTCTCACAGCGGGGTGGGATATGGAGAGGGCTGAGGATTCCAGCCCCCGAGAACAGCAGGCCCCGGGGTCCCCGTCTCCTTCCCAAAGGCTCGGCACGGACTGTGGGCTCCCGTACCCCTGGCATCCAGGTCAAAGCCCTCGACTCAGAGGCAGCGGTTCCCACGACATCCTCCCCTCCTGGGGGCCGCTCAGCAGAGGGGACCCTGGGCCCACGATGCCTGCCCATCTTTACCTACACGGGTCAGCAGGACAGGCTGGCTGGGCCCGTGGGTGGGGGCTCTGGATGGCAACTGTGGGGAAAGTGCTCTCAGACTGCCTGTGGACAGGCATGAGGCGCGGCTGTGGCTACACTGGAACCTAGAAGCGGGGATGAATTCCAGCTCATTTGGCAAGGGTGTCCCGCCCCAAACCTGCTGCAGGGAAAATGGGCCCGACAGCCAGACTCGCGGCCTTCCGCCATCAGCACCCCCACTGCTAGGCCCGGCACGGTATCCCAGGAGGCTGGGGCCGTCTCTGCTGACCCCGCCCTAAAACTCCTCCTCTGGTGGCTGACCTTGGTGGTCCAGGTCAGCACAAAGCCACTTGCTTCTGGTCCTGAAACTTGTGCAGAAGGCCAGAGCCCTCTCAGTCCACGTACAACGTGTCCTCTGCTGAAGGCCCAGCGTCTGCAGGTCACGAGACCCCGTCACGACCCGGTCACCTCAGAAGAGGCGACCACTCCCGGGGCCGGTCCTGCTCCCCGACTGCAGTGGCCCCAGCGGCTGGGGTGCCACACCTCCGTGGCAGGACCGTGCCGTATCTCGGACGGGATGGGACGCCCAGTGATCAGGAGCAGGCTGAGGACAGAGTGTGCAGGAGGGGGGCCTGTGTCTGGCCCTGAGGACCGGGTGGTGTGATGGGCTCTTCGGCCTGGCACGCAGTGTTTGCAGGCCAGACCCCACATCCCCAGAAGAGCCACAGCGGAGGGAGGCAAGGGGACCTCAGGGCACCATCCAGTCTCCAGAGAACCACACACCCAGAGTTTCTGCAGACTGAGGGGCTGGGTGGGCCAGGACTGAGGCCACGGGTGAGGTGGCCTTCCACTAACTAGAACCTCGGGGGCACGTGTGAGTGCTGTGGCAAAGGCCTCCTGCCTGTGCTCACTGACACCAGCCCCGCTCTGTGATCGGGCAGGGTTCTCGCACATAGATCCCTCGGCCGGGCTGCAGTTCGACCTTGGCCTTAGCCGTGGCCCTGCTGAGGCCGGCGTAAGTGGTCACGGGCACTAGGAATGCCCCCTTTTCCACCGAGACCTGGCAGAAGCCCCGCTCTGGGCCGGTGAGCCAGAGACTTACCGAAATGAGGCCGCCCCGGTGTCCCTGTGCTCCTGTTCACCGGGAAGTGCGTGCCCCAGCCAGCGGCTGTGGGGAAGCAGACGTGTCAGTGTGCCGGCTCCCGGGCAGCCCAGACCCACGGGCAGGTCTGGACCACGCACGGGGACCCAACTGAGGACACCCAGGGGACCAGAGACACAGCTCAGCGGGGAATCACAGGCCAGAAACCAGAAAGGGAGGTGGCCATGGGGACACAGCTGCCCTCGCCCCATGGCCGTCCCGCAGGGACAAGGATTTGGGCACAGAGGGGACCCGAGCGAGGGTGGTCACTCGACGGCTGGTGGTCCCGGGCGAGGTGGGCCACCCGCTGCTGTGGGAACAAGAAAGGCAACTCCCACCCGTTCCTCCAGAACTTGGAGACGAGGCCCCTCGGCGGGAAGCAGGCCAGGCGGGCCCGGTGGGGGGTGCCGCGGGGCGGCCGGGCAGCGACGTGCGGCCTCTGCATTCGGAGCCGTGGTAGGTGCCATTTCTGCATCGGACGCAGCTGACACTGCCGTCTTCGTTCCGGTGCCTGTAGCAGCCTGCGCAAGAGACAGTGACTCAGCTGCGAGTGACCCACGCCAGCTGTCTTCAGGGGGCTTTTCTGTATTCTGACTTGGAGAAATGAGAGTTCGTCCAAGAATGTGTGTTCTGCAGGTCTGGATGGAGCGGCATACCTGCTCTCAGAAAAAGAAACAAACTCGACGGGAGCCGCGGCGAGCTCGCTCACCCAGGGGCTCCTGCGGGCTCCTTTACCGGACGTCTCATAAAATCCTGCAGGCGGGCGCCACGCACGGCCGTGGGAGGACCACGATGGCCTGACCGCCGGCCCTCACCCTGCCCCGTCAGTGGCACTGCCTCCAGCCCAGGGGTGACCCTTGCCCCCGTGTTGTCCCCGCCCTCCGCGCCCTTCCCCGGGGAGGTCCCAGACTGATGTGCCGGCCAGCAGCCTCCCCCTCCCCCGGTGCTGGGAGCAGCCCAGCTCTCACCGGCCAGCGGTTCATGGACAGTCTGTTTTGCCAAGTAGCCAGGGAACCCCTTAAGGGCAAGAATTGTGTCTTGTACCTTTATTTTTTCTTAACATCCCCAACATTTAGCACAGAGGCTAAGCAAACACATGCTCGATTGCAGGTACTGACCTGGGCCTAAATGCTAGCACTGGCCGCTGGGGCAGTGTCCAGGGACAAGCCCCAGACTCAGGTGCGACGTTTAATCTACACAATGTGTCACTGTGAGATGACGCTAAGTGGATGGCAGGCCTGAAGACTGACCAGCGGTTACTCCTGTGGTACCGCGGGCAGACAGGCCCAGCACCACACCAGGAGGCCTGGGAGCATGGGGTCCCGGAACAGACCCGGTGCCGGCGAGGCCATTCTTCTGGGAAGCACTCCTCCAACCGGCTGCAAGTAACCGGGCAAAGCGGTGCAGGGCTGCCGGCCCCAAGGAGGCCCAGGGCTGGGCTGCTTTGTGCAGAGACAAGGCACAGTTAGAGAGCCAGGACTGGTGACCAGACAAAGGAGCTAAGGTTGACTTTATGAAGCCAATGAAGCCGCTTTTGAAAAACCACAGGAGGGGTGCCTGGCAGACTCGGTCAGCGGAGCGTGTGACTCTTGATCTCAGGGTCATGGGTTCAAGCCCCACGATGGGTGTAGAGATTACTTAAAAAAAAAAAATCCGTAAGGGAAGGGAAGGGGAGATAAGAGGCGAAGGGAAAAGAGGGACGGGAAGGGGAGGGGAGGGGAGGAAAGGGGAAGGAAGGAGGGAAGGAGGGAAGGAGGAAGGGAGGGAGGGAGGGAGGGAGGGAGGGAGGGAGGGAGGAAGGAAGGAAGGAAGGAAGGAAAACCACCTGATACTTCCCAGCCTCACTTATAGGTGAGTAAGGAAGCTCACTTCCTGGCCAATCCAGGAAACTTAAGGGTATTTTGACCTTGAGAAGAGGGGAATTCAGGGCGCCTGGGGGGCTCCATAGGTGAAGCATCCAACTTCTGCTCAGGTCATGATCTCACAGTTTGTGAGTTCGAGCCCCACGTCGGGCAGTGCACTCTCAGAGCCTGCTTCAGATCCTTTGTCTCCCTCTCTCCCTGTCCCTCCCTTGCTCGTACATACTCTCTCTCTCCCTCTCTCTAAAATACATAAACATAGGGGCGCCTGGGTGGCGCAGTCGGTTAAGCGTCCGACTTCAGCCAGGTCACGATCTCGCGGTCCGTGAGTTCGAGCCCCGCGTCAGGCTCTGGGCTGATGGCTCAGAGCCTGGAGCCTGTTTCCGATTCTGTGTCTCCCTCTCTCTCTGACCCTCCCCCGTTCATGCTCTGTCTCTCTCTGTCCCAAAAATAAATAAACGTTGAAAAAAAAATTTTTTTTTAAAATACATAACATAAAAAAAAGGAGAGAGGAATTCACCAACATCTATAGGTACTGCAGGTAAGGTCTGATGGCGAGTCCTTGGCTTGGCTTCCCAGCCTTGAGAGTCCAACCTAAGATTCCTTGTGAAAAGGTCCAGCAAGGCAGACTTAAAAGTCTAAATGGTTAATCACTATTCTTGCTGCACTTGGCTAGGTAATCGGGCCAAGTTTAGTGAGGCTAGACTTATTTTAAAAACAAATTCAATTCGGGGCGCCTGGGTGGCTCAGTTGGTTGAGCATCCAACTCTTGGTTTCAGCTCAGGCCATGATCTCATGGTTCGTGGGATCAAGCCCCACGACGGGCTCCGTGCTGAATGTTTATTATTTATTTGGAGAGAGAGAGAGAGCACACGTGCACGAGTAGGGGGAGGGGCAGACAGAGGGGGAGAGAGAGAGAATTCCAAGCAGGCACAGAGGCTGACGCAGGGCTCGATCCCACGAACCGTGAGATCGTGACCTGAGCCGAAATCAAGACTCGGATGCTTCACTGACTGAGCCGCCCAGGCGGGCAATAAACAAACATTTAAAAAAAAAAAAAAAAAAAAAAAAAAGAACTAAAACTGCCGTCTCCCCAAAGCCCTGAAAGCTGAGGCTGGACATCTTGACACGAACCTTGCAGAAGTCACCTCGACACCTCACGTGTGGACAACCTCGTGCCTGCTGCCGTGTGGGCCACTCGGGAAGCTCACGAGAAGCCCCACGACCTCACCAGAGACACTCGCCGCGGTGCAACCCGGGAAATCCGTCAGACTGCCTCTTGCTGTCCTCACCCCCCAAACGGGCTTTGAGTGCAGCATCCAGAAAGGTACTTAGAGACTGGCCTCTAGACTGAAAAACCAGGTTTGTAACTCGCTACCACCATTCACATCGTTTTCTTTTGTTTCCCCAGAAATGCCTCTGACTACACACCTGCCCGCTCACGCCATGCCGAGGCCTCGTTCCGGTGGAGGCCCGGCCTGAGCATCGGTCTCACCGGGCGGACGGCCACCAGGACACCGAGCCCGAGGCGCGCCACCAGGGGCTCAGACCCGCTCTTTCCTGCCCACTCCACTACGCTCTTTCTCCCACTGCCCGTCCCTTATCTCAACTTCCAAGCAAATCTCCCTCGGCTACCAGCTTGGCTTTTAATGTGTGAAACGTTCTGAGGATGAAGTTTCAAGTGGGGGCTGAGGGAACCCGAACGTCACCCCAAAATATGCCTCTTTCACACAAAAATTATTTTGAGCCAAAGACCCTCAAAACACAGGACCAAGAAGGGCTCTGGCGTCCCTTTCTCTCCCTGAGAAGCAGGGACAAAGGCCCCACGTGGAGGACGCCCACGCAGCAGGGGGAAAGGAACGCGCGCATCGCCAGGGACCCGAGCCCGGCGGACCTCGTTAAGGTCGCCCTCACCTGCCTCCACCCCACACACAGCCTACTTTCCCGCAGTCGCCTCTCCCTGCTCAGCCTGGCGCGTGAGCGCTCCCGTCTTGGCTTTTTTATGAGGCTCCCGTGTCACATAAAGCTTATGTTACTCGGGCTGGGGGCTTGTCCCCGCGAATCGTCCGGCCGGACACCCTAGGAGGAGAGGTAGAGTCTCGCTTCCCCCACACCTCCCACTGCCCGGAGCCAGTCTCCTCACGGGGTCCTGCCCCTTCTGCCCAAGAAGAGGCAGCCGGGCTGCTGGCCAGGAGGGAGGCTCAGACGCGGTCCTGTCCCCTTCCTGCGGCTTCTGTCCGCTCTCCCAGCCCCTGGCCCAGCTCCCAGGCCTCTCCAGCGTCCTTCCTGAGGGGCCGTGTGCCCTCCTGCTCACACCAGGCACGGTGAGCTCAGCAGAGTTCACATGAGCACTGTCCTCGTCACCACGCTGGTGATGACCGGTCAGGGTTGGCTCATGCCAAAGCAGCTTACCTGGGCCACACGGGCTTGTGCTCTGGCAGGTGGTGTTGACATCCACCAAGTCCACACAACATTCAGGCTGCTGGCCCTAGAGGGGAGACGGTGATGAGCTGCCAGACCCCACAGCCGGACGCTCGGGCAGGACAAGCAGGCCAGGCTGGGAACGGCCCTGGCCTGGGGCAGCGAGGAGGGGCAGGGAGCGGTCCCGGGAACACTTCTGGGACCGAGGTTTATGTTGTCGCTTCCCTCCACTGCCTGCCCGGCTGACCACCCAAGGCCTCGCCTGGGAGGTGGTGGGGGCCGTGGCCCTTTCTCCAGGTGGGTCTCGGGTCCGGGGCGGAGCTGCTGCCGATCGCCCGGCGGACCACAGGCGGATACACTGTGGGGCACTTCAGTCCAAGAAATGATTGACGGGCTTTACTCAGAGGTACCGCGGATTCAGTTCCAGACCACAATAAAGCGCGTCAAGTGAATTTTCTGGTTTCAGGTATGTGTACAAGTTACGTTTACACTACAGTCCATTAGGCGTGCAATTGCGTCGTGTCTAAAACACAATGTACGTGCCTTAATTAAAACTGCTCTGCTGCTACAAAATGCTGGCCGTCGCCAGAACTTTCAGTGGGTCATAATCACTGATCACAAGTCACCGTAACAAATGTGATAGTAATGAAAGAGTCGAAATATTGTGAGAATCACCAAAACGTGGCACAGAGACACGTTGTGAGCAGATGCTGGTGGAAACGTGGCACCCACAGACTCGCTCAACGCAGGGTGGCCGCGAACCTTCAATCTGGAAAAATGTAGGGTCTGCACAGCGCGATAAAATGAGGTGTGCCTGGCTATTCGCCACCTGCCAGACGACAGAGGTGCTAAACCCTACTGCAGGGACACATGTGGACTCCTTCATGAAAAAAGGACACACACGTTTTTCTCGGCTATAATAAGATATGAAGATAAACCCAGGCGGCCCTGGCCTCCCTGGTGAGGTGTGTCTGCCCCTCACTCCCAACAAAAGAGTCACCCCCTGGGTCCTGGTTAGTCCACCGATGTTCTCAGAAATGCTACGGATGCCTTCCACCGGGGGTTTTCAGCTTGGCCATCAAAGAGGAAGTGCCCAGACCAGGGCAGGCTGTGGGGTATGACCTCACACCTGCTGGGTGAGCACGCAGGAGTGCACCACGCGGGGGACAGACATGCCAAGCGCTGGCGTTTACGGGACCAGACTTGAGGGGTTTCCAAGGGGAGCTCGGCGCAGTGTGTTTATCGTAGCTGAGCTTTTGTTTCTTGCGACAAGACCACAGTGAACAGTAAGGCGTCTAAGGAATGGCACGGGGTACCCACACCACCACGGGAAGTGTCGAAGGCCGGTTCACAGCTGAGGCCCAGCCCACGAGGGACACCCCAGCCATCCCATTCCACCCAACCCTAGCAGAGGCAGAGTGGTGGAAGGCCCCACCTGGCCTGGATGACGTGTGGCTTGGGAGAGCCAGGGCACCTGGTCACAGGAAGCCTGGGGCAGACCCTGCCTTATGCCACTGCTTGCCTGGAGTAAGCAGTCTCCAACCACCCCGCTGTCAGGCAGAAAGCCCGCAGGCTCCATTCAGGGCCAGTGGGGGGCAGCTGTGTAGAGACCCTATTTCAGCTACAGCAACAGGTTCACTTTGGCAGAGACAGAAAGGCGGTTCTAGGGGACATAACAGAACAGGTGACAGTTGGGGGCATGTGTTTGCTGACCTCCATGTGGCACAGGCCTCCCTGACCATGACAGAGGGCACAGTCAGTGTCTCTGGGGCCAGAGCAAGGGTGACCCCCAAAGGTCGAAGGGTGAGGCCCCTCGGGGCAAGCAACTGGGAAGACTGTACTTCCTGGCACCCATGCTGCCCCGTGACGCGTCACCTACCACACTTTCTGAGGATTTGCTAGCAACTTCCACCAGGAGACCCGCCAGAAGGACAGCGCGCTGGAGCTCCATGTCCCAGAGCGCAGGGTCTGCAACAGACAGGGGCACTGTGTGGGTGCAGGCACCTCCTTCTTGGGCACCGTGGGGGCCGAGGTGCCGGACCCTTACCTGGCCTTCTGGGATGGGAGCTGCAGACATCCAGAGCCTGTCGCCCAGTGCTCAGGGGGCAGGGTGGGGTTGCTAAGAAGCCGCAGATCCCTGGTCCCGGGCCTGCAAACCAAGGCACACAGTTGAGGCCCGTTGTTCCCAGGTCGACTGGACTCACCACAAGGAGCCCCCGGAGCTGGGGGACTGGAGGGGCTGTGCTCAGTCCGTCTGGAGCTGGAGCTGGATAGACTCACTGCTTCCTCCAAAGCTTTCAGCCATTCACTGCCTCCTGAAAGGACTAAGCACAAGGGGGTTCTGGACCAGCCCGTCCTACTCATGAGCTCAGATGGATGTTGTCCATCTGCCATCTTGTTCTGTCCTAGGGAAACCCCAACTCAACCATTTTCACCAAGACACAGAACACCTGGGCAGCGAGGTGCCTCTGGGGCCAGCGCGGGCCAGTTAGGGACCTGCAGTCATATAATTTTCTGCTACTCACCCTGTTCGTGTCATGGAAACTGCAGGAAAGATGTCAGCTTGGGTGATAAAAGTACTACCTAAAACCACAACTTGAGGACAACTCCAGAGCAGAGGACTTCTGATGGCTGATGGGGCCCCACGCAGTAGGTAAGTTTCCTGACACTAGCAAATTCAAAACTCCACAGCCCGTGAGATGTGCTTACGCTGCCACACTTCCAATGTGGTCAGAGAAAACCCACTAACCCGCACAACCCCTGCAGTGAATTGTTTCAGTTTTGAACAAATTTCTGTTAACTTACAGGGTGGTAACCATAATTATAATCTGTCCAAAACACAGCTGGCTAAATATTTGGACATAGAAAAGTCAACTCTAAAAGGACTTTTTATGGGGTGCCTGGGTGGCTCAGTCGGTTGAGCGTCCGACTTCGGCTCAGGTCATGATCTCACGGTTTGTGGGTTCGAGCCCTGTGTCGGGCTCTGTGTTGACAGCTCGGAGCCTGGAGCCTGCTTCGGATTCTGTGTTTCCCTCTCTCTCTGCCCCTCCCCCGCTCATGCTCTGTCTGTCTCTGTCAAAAATAAATAAAACATTAAAAAAAGGTTTTTAAAAAAAATAAAAGGACTTTTTACTTGACAGAAAGAGCCGCTTATTCAGGGAACCTGTTCAGGTTCCTGGAGATGAAGCTTCCACAGTGGCAAGGTGGGTCGGCAAGGAACCCATTTGGAGCCGGGGAATGAGAAACCACCCCCTCAGCCAGCCGAGGGCCCATCAAGACCAGGCGGTGGGCGAGCTCCTGGCTGGGGGTCCTGGGGAAGAGCCCCACTGCCGAGGATGGTTGACAGGCCCCTTGCACTGTGGGCCCCAGGGTTCTGAGCGCGGCGGGGAGGGAGGGTGAAGGCAGGATGACACATTCAGGAGGGCGGTATAGGAACAAGGGCGGGGCTCCGTCCTGTTATCCGCTTCATGCTAGAAGCCCTACACAGGCAGAAACAACTATCAGGCCTTGTTAAGAGCCCCCTTGCTGCCCCTCATTCATGCCATCCATTCAAAACGCACGCTTTATTCGACATGCACCTTCTTTCTAGGACAGCAACTGCTGATGTCACAGACGCACTGACCCTCATCTACAGGGTGTGATCGCATCTTTTCCATTTTTGCCCATGTAAGGTTGGCTCAGTAGAGGCCATCTATCTCTCCGTGCCTTGTGGAAACTCTAAATGTCATGGGACCTTCAGCTCAATCTGTGGTTAAGAGGCAACCCCAGGGTCATACTAAGTCACAAAACACCCTTTCAATTCAGGAATCAGAAGTACATATTTTAACCAACACTATCATCTGCTAGTCAGTCAACCTCTTAGGGTATAATTCACACACAATAAACCGCATCCACATAGAGCACACAACTCGGTGAGTTCGGACACGCTGTGCAGGATGTCTCTGCCACCCACAGACGACGCCTGAGCCCCTCTGCCGTCCTTCCCTCAACCCTGGCTTCATGCACCCACGGGGCTGACCTTTGTCACTGCATCGGCCTGCACTTTCTAGAATTCTACGTAAATGAACACAGTGTGTACACTTGTGTGCCTGGCTCCTTCCATTTGAAATGATAATCTTTAGATTCATCTGTACCTCGTTCCTTTTATGGCTGAATGATACGCAACGTTGCCTTTACCCAACCACCTGCTGATGTTCACCTGGACTGTTTCTGGATTTTAGTGGCTGTGAATAAAGCTACTGTGGACATTTTTATACATATCTTTGCGTGGACATTTGCTTTAATTTCTCGGGTAAGCACTCAGTACTGCAGCAACGGGGTCAAGGGAAGTGTAACCTGCCGGTCAGTCTCCCGCGGTGCCACGTGCGCTCCCACCAGCACGGTGTGAGGGCTCTTCGGCTCCACATTCTCGCCAACAGTGGGCATTGTGTCGGTGGCTGTGCCGTGAGCATCTCACTGTTGCTTTAACTTGCATTTCTCTGGTCACTAATGATGGTTCCTCACCCTCATATGTCTTCTTCAATCATTTGTCCATTTTGTTTAACTGGCTGTCCTTCTATCACTGGGTCATAATAGCTCTTCACACGCTCTTTGTCAGATATGTGTATTTTCAGATGTTAGTATATTGCAAGTATTTCCTCCCATCTGCGGCTTGACTTTTCATTTTCACATGGGATCCAGAAGAACAAATGTTTTCACTTTGATAAAATCCAATGCATCCATTTTTTCTTTTACATTTCTTGCTTTTTGTGTCCTAAGGTTAATCTCTGCCTTGACCCGAGGGTCATTCCTGCGTTTTATTCTAGAAGTTCTAGAGTTTTAGGTTTTACACTTTGAGTTACTTTTGTGTATGGTTGGAAGCAAAGATCAAGGTTCATTTTTCTCATATGTGTGTCCAGGGGTTATAGCACTGTTTGATAAAAAGATTATCCTTTGTGGGGGTGCCTGGGTGGCTCAGTTGGTTGAGAATCTGACTCTTTTTTTTTTTTTTTTTTTTTTTAATTTTTTTTTTCAACATTTATTTATTTTTGGGACAGAGAGAGACAGAGCATGAACGGGGGAGGGGCAGAGAGAGAGGGAGACACAGAATCGGAAACAGGCTCCAGGCTCTGAGCCGTCAGCCCAGAGCCTGACGCAGGGCTCGAACTCACGGACCGCGAGATCGTGACCTGGCTGAAGTCGGACGCTTAACCGACTGCGCCACCCAGGTGCCCCGAGAATCTGACTCTTGATTTGGGGTCAGGTCATGATTTCAGTTTGTGGGACTGAGCCGCACACTGGGCTCCACACTGAAGTTTGGAGCATCCTTGGGATTCTCTCTCTCCCTCTCCCTCTGCCCCTCCCCACTCATTCTCTCCCTCCCTCCCTCCCTCTCTCTCTCAAAATAAATTAATTTAAAAAATTAAAATTAAATTAAAACAGCCTACCTGTCCCTGGGATTTTTTTTTTTTTTTAATATTTTCCTTCTTGGGGCACCTGGGTGGCTCAGTCAGTTGAACATTCGACTCTTGATTTCAGCTCAGGTCAGGATCCCAAGGTCGTGGGATTGAGCCCTGCTTAAGATTCTCTCTCTCTCTGCCCTCTCCCCCACTCATGTGCACTCTCTCTCTAAAATAAAAAAATAAAATTGAACACCTGGGTGGCTCAGTGGGTTGAGCATTCAACTTCAGCTCAGGTTATCATCTCTCAGTTTATGGGTTCAAGCCCTGTATCGGGCTCTGTGCTGACAGCTCAGACCCTGGAGCCTGCTTTGGATTCTCTATGTCCCTCTCTCTCTCTCTCTCTCTCTCTCTCTCTCTGCCCCTCCCCCGCTCACACTCTATTTTTCTCTGTCTCTCTCTCAAAAACATACATTAAAAAAAAATTTTTTTTTCAACGTTTATTTATTTTTGGGACAGAGAGAGACAGTATGAACAGGGGAGGGGCAGAGAGAGAGGGAGACACAGAATCGGAAACAGGCTCCAGGCTCCAAGCCATCAGCCCAGAGCCTGACGTGGGGCTTGAACTCCCGGACTGCGAGATCGTGACCTGGCTGAAGTCGGACGCTTAACCGACTGCGCCACCCAGGCGCCCCTACCTTTTTTTTTTTTTTTTAATGTTTTTATTTATTTTTGAAGGAGGGAGAGAGAGAGAGACAGAGAGAGAGAGAGACAGAGACAGAGCATGAGCAGGGGAGGAACAGAGAGAGAGGGAGACACAGGATTCGAAGCAGGCTCCAGGCTCTAAGCTGTCAGCACAGAGCCCAATGCGGGGCTAGAACTCACGAACTGTGAGATCATGACCTGAGCTGAAGTCAGACGCTAAACCGACTGAGCCATCCAGGTGCCCCAATCTCTACCTTTTAATTGGAGAGTTCAGTCCATTAACACTTAATGTAATTATCACTATTGTTAGACTTAGGTCTACCATTTTATTGTCCGTTTTCTGCTTGTGCCTCTATTTTGTTTTAATATATAAAATATTTTTAGAGCAGTTTTAGGTTCACAGCAAAATTGAGCAGGAAGTAAGCAAGTTCCCATAGTCCCCCACCACAACAGAAGCAGAACCTCCTCCACTATCAACATCCTGTAATTTGGTATAATCAACGAACCTATACCGACACATCATTGTCACCCAAAGTCCATATTTACACTATGGTCACTCTTGTTTTTCTAAGTTTACTTATTTATTTTGATAGAGAGTGTGTGTGCATGTGTGCATGTGTGAATGGGGGAGGAGCAGAGAGAAGGAGAGAGAGAATCCCAAGCAGGCTCTGTGCTGTCAGAGCTAAGAGCACAAAACCCAACTCGGGGCTCAAACTCACAGACCGTGAGGTCAGGACCCAAGCCAAAATCAAAAGTCAGACGTTCAATCAACTCAGCCACCCAAACACCCTTATGGTCACTCTCGATGTATATGTGGGCTTTGAAAAATGTATAAAGACACTATGGCTACTATTTTGTTTTCTTTTGGTCTCTATGGTGTTTTATTCCTCTGTTCTCTCTTTCCTGCTTTCTTTTATATTATTTGAATATTTAAAAAATTCTTTTCAGTTTATCTTTTGGTTCTTTGCGTATTTTTATAGCTGTTGCTATAGAGACTGCAACATACAATGCTTCCTTTTTCACAGCCTAATTAGAATATGGCACCACTTCTACTAAAATGTAGACACTGCAGGGGTGCCTGGGTGGCTCAGTCAGTTAAGCATCGACTTTGGCTCAGGTCATGGTCACACAGTTCATGGGTTCAAGCCCCGCCTCGGGCTCTGTGCTGTCAGCTTGGAGCCTGGAGCCTGCTTCAGATTCTGTGTCTCCTCTCTCTCTGCCCTTCCCCCACTCGCACTCTGTCTCTCTCTGTCTCTCTCAAAAATAAATAAAACATTAAAAAAATTTTTTTTAATGTAGACACTGCAGAGTGCCTAAGGGGCTCAGTCAATTAAGCACAGGACTCTTGATTTTCACTCAGGTCATGATCTCACAGTTCATGAGATTGAGCCCTGCATCAGGCTCTGGGATGACAGCATGGAACCTGCTTGGGATTCTCTCTCTCCCTGTCTCTCTGCCCCTCCCCTGCACTCTCTCTCTCAAAATAAATAAACTTTTTAAAAAATCTAGAAACTTTGCAACTCTATAGGTTCGTGTATCCTTTACTATTCTTTGTGCTACAACTGTCATACCTATTACATCTGCATACATTGCAAACACAAGAGATGTTTTAATTTTTTAAAAAATATGTACTTGAGGGGTGCCTGGCTGGCTCAGTTGGTTGAATATCCGACTTTGGCTCAGGTCATGATCTCGAGGTTCGTGAGTTCGAGTCCCACATCAGGCTCGCTGCCATCAGCGCGGATCCTGCTTCGGATCCTCTGTCCCCTTCCCTCTGCCCCTCCTCCACTCGCACACTCTTGTGCTCTCAATAATAAACATTAAAAATAAATAAATTAAAATACGTACTTGAAAGAAAGAAAACATTTCCCCCAGATATTTACCATTCCTGATGTTCATCATTCACTCATAAGATCTGAATTTCACTTTGGTATTTACCTTCAGTCTACAAACACTTCTCTAGCATTTTTAGCAGTACACATTTGATAGCAACAAATTCTATCAGTTTTCCTTTCTCTGAAAATGCTTTCATTTCACATTCAGTCTTGGAGAGTACAGAATTCTGTGTTGACAGTTCTTTCTTTTTAGTATTTTAGGGTGCAATACCACTTGACCCTGGCCTCCATGTTCCCTGATTCAGTCTTTGCAATGCTATACTATTATGTGATATGCTGCTTCTCTCTGCTTTCAAGATTAAAAAAAAATTGGGGTTAGGGGGTGCCTGGGTGGCTCAGTCAGTTAAGCGTCCGACTTTGGCTCCAGTCATGATCTCACATTTCATGGGTCCGAGCCCCACGTTGGGCTCTGTGCTGACAGCTCGGAGACTGGAGCCTGCTTCAGATTCTGTGTCTCCCTCTCCCACTCACATGCTCTCTCTCACTCTCTCTCTCTCAAAAATTAAAAATTTTGACTAATTAAAAAAATTAGTCAACATTTGTTATTTCTGTTTTTTTATAATAGCCATTCTCATGGATGCAAAGTAGCATTTTCCCTGATGATTAGAAATGCTAATCTCTACTTTTTATTTGGAGTATTTAATCCATTTACATTTAATGCAGTTATTAGAGTATTTTAGTTTAAATCTACCACCTTAATGTTTGAATTCTGTATTTCCCCTCTGTTCTCTGTTCTTCCTCCCTTTTTCTGGGGGGGGGGGGTGAGTCAAGTTTTTAAAGTCCATTTTATTTCCTCTACTGATTTTTTAATTCTCCCTTTTTATGCTATTTTTTAGCGGTTCCTCTACAGACTAAATATGCATATCAAACTCATCATTGTCTATGTGGTCTAAAAAATACTCTTGTACTTCATGAGCAACGTGAGAACCTTTACAGCAGGCCCCAGACCACCTCCTACCCCTAGAGCTCTTGTTGGCATGTCTTTTACTTCTACATATGTGAGAAAATTCTACAACAGACTGTATTATTTTTACTTCAGTTAATAGTCTTTAAATAATAGTTAAAGATGTATTATATATATTTTTTTTTCAATTTTGGGTACTTTCACTTGTTAAATTGAGAATTTCTGTAGAACTGCATCATACTTGGGCAGATGTGTAAAACATATTATTTGTTCAACGTTGTAAAACAAGCCATATTCATCGGCTCCAGCTGAAAAACTCTCAGATGCTAGTTTAGTATGGTCGGTGAGCAGAGGTTCTAGAGCTAGAGGCCAGGCCCATTCCTTACCCTGCCTGTACTTGCTGTGGGATCTGCTGCAAACCTGTTTTGCCCTCTTTATTTTTTTTTTTTAATTTTTTTTTTTTTCAACGTTTATTTATTTTTGGGACAGAGAGAGACAGAGCATGAATGGGGGAGGGGCAGAGAGAGAGGGAGACACAGAATCGGAGACAGGCTCCAGGCTCTGAGCCATCAGCCCAGAGCCCGACGCCGCGGGGCTCGAACTCACGGACCGCGAGATCGTGACCTGGCTGAAGTCAGGCGCTTAACCGACTGCGCCACCCAGGCGCCCCTGTTTTGTCCTCTTTAAAACAGGTTGATAATAGGCGTTGTTGAGAGGGTAAAATGAGTTCTTGTATGTAAATCACTCAGAGTGGTCCTCGGCACACAGTCAGTGCTATATAAGCATTGTTCTTGCTGTTGTTAGATAGTGAACAGATTCACGTCCCTTGGAGAACCAGGATCTACAGCAAAAAGAGACTTGTTTTTTTTAATGTTTATTTATTTTTGAGACAGACAGAGTGCAAGCAGGGGAGGGGCAGAGAGAGAGGGAGACACAGAATCTGGAGCAGGCTCCAGGCTCTGAGATGTCAGCACAGAGCCGGATGCAGAGCTCGAACTCCTGGACCGTGAGATCATGACCTGAACTGAAGTCAGATGCTTAACCGACTAAGCCACCCAGACACCCCAACAACAAGAGACTTCTTGATACTTCTCAAACCAATATGGCATGAAAGGCCAACCCTAGCTTCACATACAGTCTCTAAGGACGTAAAATAACACTTCATAGGAGACTAAATGTCAGAATATTATTTATTAATTTGGTTGTTCTTTGAAGAATGCTTTAAAGATAAAAGGGGCTATTAAAGTAAGGTAAGTGCAACTTATTATCTCAAATTTATCTTTTTGCAATTAGATTCATATTCTTATCCCATAAGAGTGTCTTTTAGCATGCATCCTTAGTTTACTGTCCTGAGGCCCACACGAAGCCTGTCTTTATCTAATTCCTGCCCAGTGAAGATGATATTCTAGGGGCACAGCAGTTCCCTGCAAGTGTTCTGTTGCTGACAGCTGTAGTGCTTAGGAAACGGCACCTGTGCCCCCCATTTGGAAACTAAAGTGGCTTTGGTTTCTGAATACAAAAGCCATGCAGTTCTATTTCCAGTATGGAAGAATTGGCTTCTAACAAAATGACTCTCCCACTGGTAATTATGCATTCTGGACAAAAACAGCTACCTGAAGGCTCTGAACAAAAACAGGCAGATTTTGAGGGCAGTTTAAACTTAAAGGAAGTAGCCCGGAATGCATTTCCTGTTTTCGTGTCTTTACCCCGAGGGCAGCACAGTCATCACAGTGGTGGTATTAGGTGATGAAAACTCTGATAGAAAGCCCACTATCTTTCTTGGTAGAGAAACCAGGAGAAGGAGCTGGGCAACCAGTGCTGCTAAAGAGTGAGAGGAGAAATCTGAGAAAGAGGGATTCTGTGTATAAACTCTGCTCAGATTTCCAGCCAAGTCTTGAACTGTCTGTGTGCAGTCCGGGCTGAAAAGCCATCTGAATTGAGATCTGAGCCAGAACTTATCACAGGTGTGACAGAATTTGCATTTTGAATCTAATGAAAGTAGTTGCATGCTTAGGCAAAAACATTAACTCTCTTCAGAGGAATATAATCAAATCCAGAGTCTCCACAACATAACATTTGCAGTATATAGGATACGATCCAAAATTATCAAGCATATGAAGAACCACAATAACATCAGCCATTCTCAAGGGAAAAGGCACACAACAGATACTAATTATATTATGACCCAGGTATTGATCAAACACTTTAAAGCAGACTTAATAATTATATCCAATGAGATAAAGGAAAATACACTCAAAATGAATAAAAATATAGAAAATCCCAGCAAAGAAATAGAAGATATATATGTATATGTACACACACACACACTTTTAATGAGCAAAATGGAAATTTTAGAACTGAAAAATATAGCATCTGAAATAAAAACTTTACTGAACAGCTTAGTAGAATGCGAGTGACAGGAAATACTTGGTAACATCAAAGATTGATAGAAATCATAGTCTGAAGGAAAAAAAGAGAAATGACTGGGAGAAAACCATGAAGAGCGCCAAGAGGGGTATAGGGGCCAATACAACTGTATGAAACATCTAACACATGGGTAATTATACATTCCAGAAGAAGAGGAGAGACACATAGTGGAGCAGAAGAAATATGTGAAGAAACAATGACTAAAACCTTTCCAAATTTGGTGGAAGACATAGATGGGACAAATATAATAAAGCCATACTTAGACACATCATTTTCAAATTACTGGAAACTAAAGATTAACTTTAAAAATCTTGAAAGGAGGGGCACCTGGGTGGCTCAGTCGGTTAAGGGTCCGACTTCAGCTCAGGTCATGATCTCATGGTTCGTGAGTTTGAGCCCATGTTGGGCTTTATGCTGACAGCTCAGAGCCTGGAGCCTGCTTTGGATACTGTGTCTTCTCCTCTCTCTCTCTGCCCCTCCCCTGATCATACTCTCTCTCTTGCTCTCTCTCTGTCTCAAAAATGAATAAACATTAAAAAAAAACTGAGCCACTCAGGTGCCCCAAGAAGATAAGTCAATTTCAAATACGTATGCACTTAATAGAAGGCTTCTAAATACATAAAGAATAAGGTGGCAGAGTGAAAAGGAAAAAGACAAATCTACAACCATGGTTGAAGACTTTAACATCCCTCTTCGAATAACTGATTAAGTAGAAAACAAAATTAGTAAGGATATAAAAGATTTGGGTAAAATTCTCAAGTAACTCAACTCGTAATTGTAGAACATGACACTCCACAAAAATGGAATACACATTCTTCTTAAGTGCAAACAGAATATTTACTAAGAGATCACATGCTAAACCATAAACAAATACCAATGAATTTCAAAGGATCAAAATCATAGAGCATAGTCTCTGATTACAATGGAATTATATTAAAAATCAATAACAAAAGATATTTAGAAAATCTCCAAATATTTGGAAATTAAACAATAGACTTCTAAGCCAGTCACGGATGAAACAAAGGTAATTTCAAAACATTTCAACAGAAAGGGGGGAGCCTGAGCGGCTCAGCTGGTAAAGCATCTGACTTTGGCTCAGGTCATGATCTCACGGTTTGTAAGTTCAAGCCCCGCATCAGGTTCTCTGCTGTCAGCGCAGAGCCTGCTTTGGATCCTCTACCCCACCTCTCTGCCCCTCCCCCACTTGTTCTCTCTCAAATAAATAAATAATAAAAACCCATTTTAACAGAAAGATCATGAAGTGTAACATATCAGATTTTGTGTAAGAAGCTAAAGCTATGCTTAGAGGGAAATTTATAGTTTAAATATTTATGTAAGAAAAGAAGGCACATGTAAAATAATTGATCTATGCTTCCATCTTAAGAAGATGAAAAAGATCAAATTAAACCCATGTTAGGGAAAAGAAAGGAAATAATAAAAATAAGAGTAGAAATTAATGAAATAGAAAATGGACAAAAATTAGAAACAAAAGTAAAATCAAAACTTGGATCTGTGAAAACATCAACATCACTAATTATCAGGCAATGCAAATCAAAACCACAACGAGAGATCGTCCTACATCTGTCAGAACGGCTACAACAAAAAAGACAAGAAATAACAAGTGCTGGTGAGGATATGGAGAAAGAGGAACCCTGGTGTACTGCTGGCGGGAATGTAAATTGGTGCAGCAATTGTGGAAAACCGTATGGAGGTTCCTCAAACAATTAAAAATAGAACTACCATATGATCTAGTAAATCCACTCCGGGGATTTGCCCAAAGAAAGCAAAAACACCAGTTCAAAAAGGTGCACGCACCCCATGCTTACGGCGGCACCAATTACAAGAATTACAATAGCCAAGGTACGGGAGCAGCGCAAGGGTCTCCACGGGTGAGTGGAGAAGGAAGGGGGGAAACGTGCACAATGGAATATTCCTCGGCCATTTGCAACAACACGGATGGAGCTTGCGCAAATTACACTAAGTGAAACAATCAGACAGAGAAAGACAAATAGCATATGATTTCACTCATATGTGGGATGGAAGAAACAAAACAGTGGAAGAAAAAAGAAAAAAAGAGACAAACTCAGACTTTTTTTTTAAGCTTGATTTATTTTTGAGACAGAGACAGAGTGTAAGTGGGGGAGGAGCAGAGAGACAGAGACACAGAATCCGAAGCGGGCTCCAGGCTCTGGGCTGTCCTCACAGAGCCCGACGCGGGGCTCGAACTCACGGACCGCGAGATCATGACCGGAGCCAAAGTCGGACGCTTATCCAACTGAGCCACCCAGGCGCCCCAACTCAGACGTTTAAATATAGAAAACTGGTGGTTGTCAGAGGGAGGCAGGTGGGGGATGGGTAAAATAGATAAAGGGGATTAACTTCCAGTTACAAGATAAGTAAGTCACCGGCGGGAAGTACAGCACAGGGAACGCAGTCAATAGATTGTAGACGTGTTGCACGGGGACAGATGATGACCTCACTGACTGCAGTGAGCACTGACACTGAGTAACATAAGAATTGTTGAATCACTACACTCTGCACCCGAAACTAATATAACACTGTATGTTAATCATACTTCTATAAAAATAAATAGATAAAACTGACAAACCTCTAGCAAGAATAATCAAGAAAAAATATCAATACAAATTATCTGTATCAGAAATGAAAGGGGAGAAATCACTATAAATCCTACAAACATGGCAGGATAATCAGACAGTATTATAAACAACTTTAAGTCAATAAATTCAACAATTTACATGAAATGGCCTCATTTATTTAAAGATAAAAATTACCAAAAATGATACAAGATGAAGCAGAAAATATGAATAGCCTCATAGCCATTAAAGAAATTGAATTCACAATTGTAAAGCTTCCCCCAGAGAAAACAACCCAGACAGTGTCTTCACTGATGAAGTCTATCAAATATTTAAGGAAGAAGTACCAATATTACACAAAGTCCTTCAAAAAACAAAGAGGAAACATGTCCCAGCTCACTTACAAGGCCAGCAAGACTCAAAGATAGTCCAATATAACCCGGATGGAAATCAGACAAGGACATTACAAAGAAAAAAGTACAGACTACTATCCTTCATGAACATCAATCCAAAAACTCTGACAAAATATCAGCAAACTGTATACAGTAACACATGAAAAAGGTGATAGAACGTGACCAAATGAGCTCCTTTCGGGACACGAGGCTGGCTTGCCACACAAACACCGGTTATTACAATCCAATGCTTTAACAGATTAAAGAAGAAAAACAATCATGTGACCTTTTCAGTAGCTGCAAAACAAGCTTTTGACACAATTTCAGGATCATTCATAATAAAAACTCTCAGCAAATGAAAAATAAAAGGCAACACCCCCAACCTGATAGAAGATACCTATAAAAAACCTACAGCTGACATATTAACAGTGAAATATCGGACATTCCCCCTGAAGACTGAAGGAATCAAGATAGCCAATATCCTTGGTGCTAGTCCGTAGAATAAGGAGAGAAAACAAAGAAACTGTCTCTGTGTAGATGGCATGACTATTTATATGGAAAATCCTAAGAAATCTATAGAAAAAAGCTAGTATAAGTGAATTTAGCCATGTTCTAAGAACACACAAATCAATTGTTATTTCTATATACTAGCAACAACTATTTGGAAAATGACAAATAAACATAATTTACAACGGCATTCAAAAACATAGTTTGTGGGAATAAATTTATTTTAAAATATGTAAGACCAAGGGGCACCTGGGTGGCTCAGTCGGTTGAGCGTCCAACTCTTCGTTTCAACTCAGGTCATGATCTCAGAGTTCACGGGTTCGAGCTGACAGTGCGGAGCCTGCTTGAGATTCTCTCTCTCTCTCTCTCTCTCTCTCTCTCTCTCTCTCAAAATAAATAAATAAACTTATTTTTTAAAAAATAATAAAATACAGGGGCACTTGGGTGGCTCAGTCGGTTGAGCGTCCAACTTTGGCTCAGGTCATGATCTCGCGGTTCGTGGATTCAAGCCCGTGTCGGGCTCTGTGCTGACAGCTCACAGCCTGGGCCTCTTCAGATTCTGTGTCTCCCTCTCTCTACCCCTCCCCCCGCTCATTCTCTGTCTCTCTCTTCTCAAAAATAAATAAAAACAGGGGCACCTGGGTGGTTCAGTTGGTTAAGCGTCAGACTTGGACTCAGGTCGTGATCTCACGGTTCATGAGTTCAAGCCCCACATCGGGCTCTGTGCTGACAGCTCACAGTCTGGAGCCTGCTTCAGATTCTGTGTCTCCCTCTCTCTCTGCCCCCTCCCCTGCTCATGTCTGTCTGTCTGTCTCTCTCAAAATAATAAATAAGCATTAAAAAAAAAAAACTGGACCTGTACTCACATAGTATGAAAACTAAGAAATGGATCATGAAGCTAAATGTAAAATCTGAAGCCAGAAAAAGCCCCTAGAAGAAAATATAGGAGAATATCTTGGTGACCTGGTTAGTCAAAGACTTTTAGAAAGGACGCAGAAAGTATGAACCAAGAAAGAAAACCGATTCATAAATTAAACTTTATCAACATTAAAAACTTCTGCTCATCAAAATACACCATCACAGTGGACACAAGACTAGGACTTGTCAAAAGCCGTAGGATCATGTATCACAGAGAGTAGAGTCTAATGTACACAAATCAAACACTGTTGGGGATCTCGAGACAGAACACAGACTGCGGCCAGTGGTTCTAACTGGGTCACAAATATATGACAATACACGGAAGGGGATGCAACACAAGGAGCTGACCTCAGCACCCCTGGAAAACGGTGTTTGATTAAGAAGCTAAAGAGCCAAAGAACCACACTTAAGCTGCGCTCAGCTTGGTGAATTTGTTTCTTGTCGGGTGGAATGCGGGCGAGCAGTTCTGAAACTGCCTCTGTGTGCACCTTGGGGCTAGAGATAAGAAACCGATGGCGGCTGTAGGAGCCAGGTTCTCACAGGAAGGTTACACACACACACAGATCACAGACACGCACACAGATCACAGACACGCACACACAGATCACAGACACCCACACACACACACACATCACAGACACACACACAGATCACAGACACACACACACACACAGAGACCACAGACGCACACACACACACAGATCACAGACACACACAGATCAGACACACACACACAGATCACACACACACAGATCACACACACACATACACACAGACAAACAGTCGTACACGTTATCTAACTTCATCCGCCAACAAGACCTCAGGCCATGACAGCTGCAGCAAGGCGCACACCAGTGCCCAGATCTTGGCTTCTAAACACCGTCCTCCAATAAAAGACACCAGGGCTCCTTGGAGACGTGGCTGCGCTACGGCTGAGGCGGGCACACGACGAGATGAACCTGGAGCCCCCGGCAGGGCCACAAAGTAAGGCGGTGCCCCCGAAACAAGCAAATGAAAGAGCCCCCAACGGCCAGGGCAAAACAACACAGTGCGGGACTGGACCCCAAGTACACGACACACATCCAGGAGTCCCTGCTGGTGGAGGGGACCGCTGAGAAACGTGAGCACGTGGGGGAGACAGAACTCCTCCCTCCAGAACTCCAAATACTACAGCGGTTCTTCCCCCCCGCCCCCCGCCCCCCGGTCCCGGGAGGGAGGCACAGCTTCGTCCCCAGCCCCGCAGGGAGACCGCCTCACTGAGTGGCTGCTGCCCAGGAAGACAGGAGGGACACCCGGCAGGCACCACCCGAACCAGGTGACCGGCCAACAGGACCCCCTGATAGGATGTGACAAGAGGGCCACCTCACCTCTGGGGTGTCCTTTCCCCAAGCCACAACCCCCTCTGACCATGAGAAAACACAAGAGACAAACCCGAAACGAGGGACATTCGACACAACACCTGTGCGGTCCTCCTCAAAACTGTCAAGGTCATGACAAAGCAAGAGAAGCTGAGAGACACATCCCGGAGGGGACAAAGAAGCTGCGACAACTCAGCGCAGTGTGGGACCCGGACAGGGACGCTGCGGACCTGAGTGACACCTGCTGTCTGGAATGTGAGCACTGCTATTCTCAGTTCTGAAAAATGCACCATAGTCACCTAAATGTCTGTAGTAGGAGAAACTGGCTATCTTTAACACTTTCCTGTAAATCTAAAACTCCTCCAAAATTTTTAAAGTTAATTTTTAAAATGTAACATTAATAAATGAATAAGCAAGTCAAAGAACGAGAGATATTTGCAATATATATCTGGCAAACCATGTATCCAGAAGATAGAAAGGACTTTCACAACTTGGTAATTTTTTTAAAAGGGCAAAAGACTGGATCAGACATTTCAGAAAAGAGGTGTGAGCAGTAATGAGCAGGTGGGAAGGTGCTCAGCATCACTAAGCTCAAGGAAATGCAAATTAAAGCCACCCCGAAACACTGCTCTGCTCAGTAGACCCAACCCAGCAGCGTCACTCCCAGGGATTTTCCCAAGAGAAAGGAAAGCACACCCACAGATGTGCACAATGTCCATAACCTCTTTAGTCACCTAAGCCAAGTGCCACCACAGGACTGATAGGTGCACTGTGGCACATCCCAGGAGTGCTGACACAGCAACACGGAGGGACTGGAGCCAAGACTCCAAGATGCCGGAAGATTCCAGAGATTCCGTGTCTGGCTCAGCCTCCTTCCCGTCCTGCAGATGGTAACTTCTTTCGGTGTCACACAGCCTTCCCTGTGCCTGTGACCAGATTTCTCTCTTCTCTCCTAAGGGCACTAATCCCACCATGGGGTCCATTCTCGTGCCCTCATCTAACCCTGACCACCTCCCAAGGGCCCCACCAGCGTCCAAATACCAAAACACTGCAAGTTAGGGCTTCAACATATGGATTTGGGGGACACACCATTCAGTCCACAACACGAGAGACCTTTCCAGGATGACAGAAATGTTTTCTATCATGATCGGTGTGCAGGTTACACAGCTGGGGGCATCTGTCAATAACTGCATGTGAATTACACCTCACTAACCGACTGACTAGATGTGATTCGTCCTGATCGTATCAGAGCGAAAAAGTTAAGTAACTGGATAAAAATATTTCTACGTGGCAATGAAAAATTTGGTGAGAATTAATTCATTTATTTTAAAAAAGTTTTTAATGTTTATTTTTGAGAGAGAGAGAGAGAGAGAGCAAGCACGAGCGGGGGAAGGGCAGAGAGAGGGAGACACAGAACCCGAAGCAGGCTCCAGGCTCCGAGCTGTCAGCACAGAGCCCAACACGGGGCTCGAACTCGGAACCAGGAGATCGTGACCTGAGCAGAAGTCGGATGCTCAACCGACTGAGCCACCCACGCACCCCAAAACTTGGTGAGAATTTAAATTGTACTGTATGTTCTCTCACAGCTCATTTTTCCTTAGAAGAACTGGTTTCAGTGAAGAAATAAAGCCTCCAGGCCGCTGTGACCCTAAGCAAGTAATGTATCAGGGCTGACTGGGTGGGGTTATCTTCGGTCCCTCCATAAGGAGTTAGGGCTGGGGGGAGGACCCTGCAAAAGGCTCTTCAGCCAGAGTGAGCACACAAGTGCTCAATGCAGCTCGGTTCCCTGAGCCTCCAGGCAGCTGTGGCCGGACAGGAGAGTGGGGACAGGGGGTCACCAGCTTCGGGCTCTGAGGCACTGATGAAGCACAACACAGGCCCGTTGCCCACCCCTCCCCGCCAATCAGAGTAGGTATTGCCGATGGTCTTCTCAGCAAGCAAAGGAAGCCATCGTGGACCTCGTCTCTCGGGAAGATAAGAACCGTTGAGAACTTTCGAACATGCTTCCCGATCTAAAAGTCCCATCTCGAGCTGTGATGGAAAGTAAATGCCGTCCACGGTTTGACCGGATAGAAAGGAAACATTCTGGTCTGTTGACACGTGTGGCCGATGCCACGAATGCCACGTGGCACCCACTGCCCACCATTCTGCGGCCTCTGCACACCTCACAGGGGTGTGGACCCCTGCAGCCTCCGCCTGGGGTCTGCATGCGGGAAAACCACTCAAAGGCATCCCTCACCTTGGAGGTGCGGAACTCTCAGCGCTGTGGTGACTCCTTCATGCTTCTGAGTCACGTGATAAGTCACAGCTTGTCTTGGAGGACAGAAGTAAGCGAGGGGCTGGGAGGTGCCTTTGGGGTCCTGCGGTGCCCCTGTGGACCAGCCCACTCAGGTGATCACCCACCAATGCATCTGTTTGCTCTGCTCTGGGGAGGACTGTACCAGGGCGGGGGCATGTGTTACGAAAAGAAACTTTTTGGATAATTCAGATTCTATCTCCTTCTAAGAACTTCTGAAAACAATGTGGCCATTAAGATTCTGCCTGAACACAGACTACTTATCCAGTGGCTCCTGGCTGGGAGTGGGAGCGGGAGTGGGAGTAATCCAGGTGGGCTCCCTGACCACCCGGTACGGGAACCCGTCCAGGCCTTCCTCAGGTTAAAAACCACGAGAAAGATGAAGACCTAGGTCAGCATTCTCCTTATAATGTAGCAATACTAAGAAAAACACAAAACGAAAAACGGGGCCAAGGTTGACACCTTCGAATCAAACGAAACCGTTAAGAATTGTCAGAAAACAGGTTTTTGGGCGAAGCTGCATTTGCCAAATGCTACTCCTTCAAACCCTTGAAAGGCCGTATCCGAATGTACCCTAGTGACCTGCTCTTAAGTTACACCGGAACTAACACATCAGTCAAATTGTTACGGTGGCAACACACTCCTCGAAAACCTGCATAACGACTCAACCTTGACAATGTCGTGGCGATAAACGGACTAATAGATCCCGCAACCTCCAGGGAGAGTGCCGGTGTGAACACGGCTTCCAAGGACAGCCGGCGGCCTCACACTCCCCCCACCCACCCCGGCCTGCGTTCGGTCCTGAGGGCGAGACCTCCTGGGGCTCCGCGGCTTCGGGGGCGGGGGAGGGGGCCTGAGTCCAGCTACCGACGGCCTCTCTCAGATGACGACTCCTGCGGGAGGTTCGGTAGCCGGAGGGGAGCCGGGTCCCCGCGGACCTTTGTCCGGGTTCCGCGCCCCACACCGCGCCGGAGACCATCCGGCCCGGGCGTCCGCGCCCCAAGGCCGCCCCCGGTCCGCCCCCGGTCCGCCCCCGGCCCTGCAGACCGCGCGCCCGCCCCCGGCCCATCACTCACCCCGGCGCCCTTCGCGTTCGTCTTTCGTACCCCCCGCCCTCCAGGCGGTCGCGCCTCTCCCCCTGGGACTTGTAGTCTCTCCGCCTTCGTAGTCTCCGCTCAGCCTTGTAGACTCCTCTGTAGTCTCTCCTCAGCCTCAAACTACAACTACCGGCGGTCCTCGCGAGAGCTCCCTCTCTCCAGATGGGTTCCGGCACAGGGTTCTCGCGAGGCTGTGGGAGGTGCGCGTGGAGCAACCTAGGAAGTGTAGTCCAGGGCACCTAGGTCCTAATAGCTGAGCCATGGACAGAGTGGAAAGGAGGGGAAGAACTACACTCCCCAGGAGTCCTCGCGCGCCGGCCATCTTTGGCGTTGCCAGGAGACCGGGAAGCCCCGGGATGCAGGCCAGCAGGTGGCGGCGCGCGAAAGGCAATGTGTTCCGCGGCCCCGCGTCAGCAGGGACGGGTGCGGGGAGTCAGCGTCGGCGCGTTACCCTAGAGGAAGTCCTGGATAACCGGGGCTTCGGCCCATCTCCGCTTTAGCGGAGGCTGCCTGGAAATGAAGACCGCCACGTCCGTCCCCAAGGCGACAACGTTTATCAAATACTGTCGGTTTTAGGCGGGGGATAGAGAGCTCCAACGTGTGGCTGATTCTAGGGCTACCTTTCGGTTTTACGAGAGGAAATGAGAACAGGTGTGACCTTACACACATGACAAGGTTACGTGACAGGAACATCCGCAGAGGACAATGCAATTTTATGATTTGTCTGGAGAGTAAGCCTACTAGCCCACTGAAAAGCAAAAACTCCTTTGGGAAGCGAAGATGTGTCTCCTAATAAGCCCGCTGTAAAATCTACACTTCCTACCTCAGGTCTGGGGTGCCCCTTCAAGACCTTTCAGACCCCTGTGTCCTGGCTGTCTGGACGAGAGGCCAGCACTTGGCCCCAGTGAAGAGCTGGGGAGAGACTAGGCCTTTGAAATGTTTGCTCTTTGTGGAATTCTTGATGTGAAGCCCTAGAAAGGAATCTTTGTTCTTGGCTTACCTTGCAGACCAGTTTTGCTGCTTTAAAGACCTTGGTCAGCTTTCATGGGTGATGCAGAGCCTTTCTCACAGGGTGGGGTCGGGATTAAATAGGATATCTTAGTGTTTGGTCCATACCAAGGCTGGCCTTTCAAACCCCCCCCCCCCATCCTCCCGCGGGCATGCAGAGCTGGCCCCTGGAGAAAGGGTATGCCAAGGAGCTTCCAGGAGAAAACGGAGTAAGACTGCTCCCCTTTGTATGTCCAGCATGGTTATACCTTCCTGATGGCCCTCCAGAGCACAGCAGACAGGAAAGGACAAAGGGGGGGGGGTCATCATGAATAAAGAGTGGCTGCTTTCCCATGGGGCTGAGACCGGTTTTCCTCAAGGGCCTGTAAGTGAACCGGGAGAGCTACGACCTCAGCCTGAACCAGGAAGGGCACCCATTGCCCAGCACAGGCACAAGGAGGCACCCAGGCCTCACCTGCACTTGCACCTCGCTGCGGATAGGAATAGATGGAAAAGAGACAGGTGCCAGCCGGTGGGGCCAGTCAGACTGGTTACTCTTCCCACTAGACTACCCTGCAGCCATAAGGACTCATGGATGGGGAGGGGGCTGTGACTGCTCCCCACAATGAGTTCCAAAGTCCATGGGATCTGTGTGTCTAGTGTGCTGGGTTCGCTCTGTGCCAACAGGATGACCCCGTGGCTGGTGGAATTTCCACAAGTGTGGTCTCAGGCTCTGCTTCTGAGCTGCCCCCGGACAAAAAGAACAGTTGTGTGCATCCTGCACACTCACAGCTTTTCAACAGATAGAGTCTCTCGTGTGCTAATAAAAGGGTTTGGAGCCTGTCAGCCTTCCTAGGGGTGTCTGAGTGAGAGGTGAGTGTGGGTCAGGGTTAGGAGTTGCAAGTGTACTGGGGCGTGGGTGCCACAGGACTCTGGCACCCGGGGCTCCCCAGCTCCGGGACATCCATGCGACCTCCTTCCCAGCTGGCCTCTGTGCCTGCATCCTGGGTGTTCTCTTCCCTTCAGAATGCACCTTAGGACATCCTTCCCAAGTCTGAATGCCCAGACTTTTCAACGAAAATAGAGTGCTAGCCTTGCAGCATAAGGATATTTCCAAGCAGGAGTATTGAGAACAGGAGGGAGAGTCCTTTTGTGTCTCTTTCTTGGAAGATGGCATTCTCCGAGCCTCTTTAATTGGAGGTGGGAGTGCTGCCCAGGGTGCCCCTCGGGGGCCTCTGTGGCAGTTGACGTGTTACAGGCACGGCTGTCGGGTGTGCAGGCCAGTGTTCCAGGGACAGACTTGCCGTGAGAGCGCCAGGGGCCGACGGAGCTGGCCAGAGAGGCTGCTGTGGGAAGGTGAACGCGGGCTGTTCCTGCTAGGCCCAGTGGTGGGCTTCGGCCTTTCTGAACATTCTGGTCCTGATTGGTTCCAAGCTGGAGGGCAAGGTCAGGCCCACGGCCCCAGGAAGCTGGTGGAGGTGTAGGGGGAGGGGTCCCATGCAGGAGCTATACCCAGGGTCCACCTAAGGGTTAGGGCTCTGAGGGCAGGAACTGACCACAGGGACCCTGGTGGGGGCTGGGCCATAAGCCAGGCTGACTCCCAGCCAGCCATCTGGTTCCTCACCCGAAGGATTCTCCATCACCCAGTCCCCCCCGCCCCCATCACTGCCGGTTCCCACAGGCTCTCCCTTTGCTCAACGGCAGGACAGAGCTCAGGACTGACTGTTTCTCTGCCCCACGCCCCTCAACTCGCCTAAATTCAGCCCCTGCCAGACCCCACCTCCCTCCCAGCTCAAGCCTCTTCCCCAGGCTTCCTGGACATCCCTTGGGGTGGTCAGGGAACCCGGCCCCTGGGAGGGACCAACTTACTTCTACATCTTGCCTCCTGCCCTCTGGCTGTGGTCCTGGATGACTGTCTCTGGTTCCCCACGTGTCCTTTCGTGGCCTTGCTGTACGAGTATCTCCTGTCCCCTACGTCATTCAGGCACTGAGGGCAGTATTCTCTCCAGCTCGTGTCCTGGCTGCCAAGCACCTGCAGGGTGGTGCGAACCGCCACCCCCCCAGTGCCCCCCCTCCCCACCCAGTGCCCCTCCCTCAACCCAGTGCCCCTCCTCCCCACCCAGTGCCCCTCCTCCCCCCCAGTGCTCCCCCAACCCCTGCCCAGTGGCCCATCCTCAGCCCAGTGCCCCTCCCTCCTGTGGAAGGCAGGCAGGGGTTGCCCGGCACCTCCTAGGGCAGGGGAAGGCCAGCAGGATCTGTGAAGCTGTTGTCAGTGAGGGCACCCAGCAAACACTGAGGAAAAGTCTGCATTAGGTGAAAATTCTGATGGGCGGCGGCCCCCTGTGGCCCAGAAAAGGCCAAGAGAGACATTCTTGGAACATTTTAAGTAACCCCATGAGCTAGACAGTGCCGAGAATATGAAAGAATGTAAGATTTTATTAGGCTAGGGGGATAATACAAGACATCTCCTTAGGAGCCCATAAAGTTAAAGAAAGTTCTCTAGGCTAAAACAAGAGATATATTTACTATCTTAAGGGCCAAAAAGGCAAAATCTCATTCAGCAGTCATGTGGGGAATGCTCCCTGCAGGGGACAGGGAGCAACACAACGTGGGACGTGGGCTGGTGCCCATAAGAACCCACCACGGTCAGGGGGTGGATCCCGCCAGCATCCTGCAGAGACCTCAGAGTGGGGGCACGGCCTTGGCCCGCTGGGCTGGCTGTGTCCCTGCATGAACACCTTTCCATCCTGGAGAGATTTCAAATTCAGCCTGAGAAAGCCTGGGACAGTCAGTAAGTCGTCATGCACAAATGTGTGTGGCATTGAAACGGAATCAGAACACGTTTTGTGTGTGTAATGCCGGAGAGAACTCATCCCACGAGAGGGTCGGCTTTGCCACCGAATCCTGTTCACAAGACGAAACTTCTCAGACTTTGTGTTGTAAGGTGAAATCCTGCTGAACTTATCTCCAGTGTTGAAAAAGCTAAGAGACGTTTTGGAATAACCTGTGTATAAGTTTCATACAATTTAGCTGGATCTCATGAGCATTTGCTGGGGGAAAAAATCCAATCCAGGAACGGCATGGATGGCGAGAAGGGGCAGCAGGAGGGGTCTCCGTGGGGCGGAACCCTCCGCGTCTCGATTGCAGGGAGGTCACAGGAATCCCACGTGGGATAAAATGACAGAATAAACACACTCCCAGGTGGTGATGGTTGGCCAGCCTCCCTGGAGAGATCTGAAACTGTCCCCAAAGCAGAGGGCAGGCGAGACAAAAGAAAGAGGCAGGACGCTGGGTAGGTGGCCGCTTTAATAAACAAGGGAACTTAGGTAGAGGCTAGTCTTGGGCAGCCCCAGGACAAATGCATCCCCGCCCCCATGCACCGAATCTTAAAAGCGTATACAGAGGCCTTCAGTGACTCTGTCACGCGTGCAGGCGTTGTCCACACCTCACCACCTCCAAAGTGTGTCCTCGAGCGGCTGCTGGGAGTGGGGAGGCCACACTCGGGGATAGGGGGCAGGAGAGGAGCCTCAGTGGCCAGGTCAGCTCACGGCGCACGCGCTTGTCTTCTCAGCCGTGATGTGCCCCATGTCTTTAGGAAGGTCCTACTGCTGGGGGGGCCCGAGTGCCGGGCGGTACCTGCAGCTGTCTGCTGCTTATCGGCCGGCCGTCTCTGGGTCATCGGTTTCCGTTCTGTCTCCTGAAACCCAGTCACCTTCCTCATGCTCAGCTTTTTCCTATAATGTGGCTATTTGGACAAAGGGGGCCTGTGGCTCCTGAAAGACGGGAAGCCCTTGTTGAGCTGCCAACAGAGCCCCGGACTAGCCACACTCTCTTGGGCCAGGATTGTCCCAGAGGAGCCTGAGCAAAACAGCCAGCTTCCCAGGGGTTGCAGGAGCATCTGAGGCCTTTCTGATGTTGCTTCAGGAAGGAGGTTCCTGGGCCAGCCTGAGGGAAGAGGCATGCCTGGGCTCATGGCTCCAGGCGGGAAGGGGGGGTGGGGAGGGGGAGCAGGCCTGCTCCTCCCAGCTCCTGGGCTCCGTTGGGAGAGTGTCCCTGCAGTTCCGGGGAAGGTGCCCTGGCTTCCACACAGCTGTTCAGGGACGTGTGCGGAGGTGGGCAGGCTCAGGCCCCTCTGCCTGCCTGGTGCCCCCATCCACCTCCTACCTGCACAGTACCGGGAGCAGGCGAAAGTTGGTGGCTCTTCCCAAACAGCCGGGAGCTGGGCGAGGCTCAATTATCAGCTAATTAATTGCCTGCCATTAGAGAGGGCCTTAATTGCAGTGTTTACAACACCCCCCACCCTGTCCTCCGCAACCAGGCCCATTTCCCTAGGCTGTGGGGTGTGTGAGGAGCATGCGTGCAGAGACCAGGGGGGGAAGCCGAGCTGGACGCCCCAGACTGCCCTACCCTACCCTGTCTTTGCCTTTCGAGGGTGTGAGCGGAGGGGGGGCCTTGCTGGGATGCCTACCACTCGAGGAGTTCAGCGGTGGCCATCAGCAGGCCTGGCACCTACGACAGGAACCCAGCACGCGGCAGTGCTCTCCCCCAGGAGCCATGGGCTACGAGGACACAGTGTGAATACTTGTCCTTGAGTCAGCCACAGGGCTGGGTGGGGACAGGGCCTGGAGAGTGCTGGCCTCACGGATACTAGGCCTGTCAAGATGAGCCCCCTGGGTCCCGAGTGCTCCCTACTCACTGAGCCAAAGAGCATTTCAGCCTTGGCTGGAACTTTCTCAGAAATTCAAGAAATCAGCCTTGCAGGGAAGCCAGTATCCTGTTTGCTATTAGCAAACCTCTGAAGCTGGAGGACATGCCCCACCTATGACCAAGGTCACGCTGCCTTTAGGGCTCGACCACCCCCTAGCTGGGGCCTGGGCCCAGGGATACTGCCCTGGTGACCTCGATCCTTGGTCTGCGGGGCCTCACCTAGCCACCTGCTGCGGGGCTGAAATGGGACCCCATCCTCCCTTTGGTCTGGGGCCACGGGAGGGATCTCGTCTGCCAGCACTGGATTGCCCATCCCCGGGGGCAGCACGTTCTCAAGTCTGCCTGCAGGTGGCGTCCCTGTCCAGTGGGAGTCCAGCCTGGACCCCTGACACCATGCCATTCTGATGCACAGGTGAGAACCTAGGCCCTTTCTCAGGGAAGTGCTCAAATGGGGGTTCTCAGGGCCTGAACGCTGGCCCCTCCACAGTGAGGAATGTCAGAGTGCTCCTGAGGTTGGCGGGGAGGAAGGGATCCTGCCTTCAACCTGTAACACCCAGAACCTCCTGTCCCAGGCATCCGAAAGCACCAGATCATGGGTTCCTGCCCCCCTCCCCCAAACCCTCACCAGCACCTCAGAGGAAACCTGGCAAACCCGGGGCCATCACACTCCCCCCGCCCCCCACACACACACTCTGAGCACCTCTGCAAGCACGTGAAGACTGCTCCTTCTCCAGGGAGCCTGTCTTTCTGCTTCTGGAAAGCCTGCTGAGGCCCCTCTCATGACCTGAGAAACCCAATCTTTTCTCTGAGTCACAAGGTGACCCTCACCCCCCAGAGTCGCTCACCAGCCCCTGGGCCTGGATGTGAGGCTGATGCACAGGTCTAGAGTGGCTGGCATATCTCTGACCCGGGGGGGGGGGGGGGGCAGTGTGGGCGGGATAGATACGCTGGACCCCTGAGGCGGGCAGGCCCACCCCCCGTCCCTTCTGCTCCATTAGATGAGCAAGATGCAACCCACCGTCAACCACTCACTGGGAAAGTATGTGTCGGGTATGTGTTGGTCAAGGTTCTCTAGAGGAACAGAACCTGTATAAAGATCTACTGTGAAGAATGTGCTCATCAGATTGTGGAGGCTGAGAAGTCCCAAGATGCACTTGGCAAGGCAGAGACCCAGAAAGCTAAAGCTGCTGCTTTAGCTCCAGGCCCAGTGCACAGGCAGGAAAAGACCTATATCCCGTCTTGAAGGTGATCGGGCAGCAGCGATCCCCTCTTAGTGGGGGAGGGTTGGCCTTTTTGTTCTGTTCAGGCTCTCAGTGGATCAGACGAGGTCCACCTTTGCTGGAGAGGACCATCTGCCTTACTCCCTCCACCTCTACAAACATTAATCTCATCCAAAATCACCCTCACAAAAACACCTGAATAATGCTTGACCACGTATCTGGGGCCCCTCGTGGCCCAGCCAAGGTGACACAAAACCAACCCAGATTCTGGCTTGGCTTGGAGACTCAGGTGCTGCAGAGTGACCGAAGTACAGTATAAACGGATGGAATGACCACACACGGGGCCGTTCTTATGAAATTGTTTAATGCTTGAAAAGACCAGATAAGGACAACGTGTGCCAACATTTCTGTAGAACAAGATGTTGTCAGACAACAGGTAGCAGGGACCTCAGTGTGCATGTGGGTTCCTGGGGTCTCTGGAGAGAAGGCCTGTTCCCAGTTGAATTTAGTTGAAATGTGTATCTTTTCGAAACTCCTCCCACTTGACAACCAACCAATCACAAACAAGCACACCCATAAATGAGATGAATGGCTTCCAGGAAAAAGCAAAAGGAAACAACAGGGAGTGGGCAGTGATCCTGACCAGTGGCTGTTCTGAATGGAAGCACCCATGGTGGGCAACCTCCAAGCCGCCTCAGGCGTCCCACTGTGAGGTATTTGTCCCCTGTGCCGCCCCTCCCCTCCCTGATCCCGCACTTACCTCCAGGTGGACACGATGCAACATAATTCCGAGGGCAGCACTTTCCAGATTGGTTCTGAGAAGGCTGCAGCCTGTCTCTGGGCTCTCTCTAGGACTGCCCGCCCTGGGGGAGCCTCCCACCGAGCTCTGAGGTGATGCAGCCCCGCCCCATACCACAGTGCAGCCTCCCCTACGGCCACTGTTCTGCTCCCTGAGCCACAGAAAGAAGACAGATGCCTGTCCTTGCACACACAACACGTGGGATCACTTGTCATGCAGTGATAGGTAGCTCATACAGCCACAGGGACACAGGTCAACATGGAGGCCCCTTTACTACACTCTGTTCACCTGTGGGACCTGCCACCTGCTGGCTGGCCTCTGGCATGGATGATGGCTTCCTGTGCCCCTCACATTCCCCCCCCACTCCGATTTCCCAGTGCCTCTGTTCTGCTCAGTCCCTTTGCTGGCCTTTGCCTGATGCCGGGTCGGCTGAGGGGTGACCTCTGCCTTCCAGTCTGAAGAGGGGGGCCCAGGATGTGGCCTGACAATACATCTGTCATCTCCCATGCTCCCATGGCCGCCGGGCCCTTATACGGCTGCCACAGGATCCTCTGACTTTAGGCCCATTTAATACTTAACCCTGAGCACCAAGCCCCACCCTGGGCAAATATTTATTTGGCAATTAAGGGCTCACCAGGACGAAGGCCGCAAGAAGCTTCTCAGAGCCATGGCGGCAGAGCATGAGCAGGAAGTTTGTCAGGGTGGGGGCAGCGGGAGGGCGCCGGGGGATGGGAGCAGGAGGCCATGGGGACGGGTGCTCGGACACCTATCCCCTGTGCAGAAGGTGTGGGGCGTCGTGGTGCTGGGAGGTGCCCAGTGGCCTGTGGGGGACAGGACGTGTCCTGGTGCTGAGTCTCTGTGTGCTGATGATGTGATAGTGGAGGCGAAGGTGATGAAAGGGACCCGTAGCCTTCATCGTACGAAGGCTGTGGTCTGGAAAGACGCCTGAGGCTGGCCCTCAGTGAAGTATTGCCTCAGGTGCAGCACGGCTGCCCTCACCCCAGAACTGGGGAGCAGTGGGAAGGGGGCCGTAGGGCGTGTCCAGTTGGAGCCCCTGGGCACCCTGCAGGCCTCTCCTGGTGGCACCACGTGCTCACCTTGGAAGGGGCGGTCGTGGCTGAGGTGTCTTCTAGGGACCCCGCCACACAGACTCAGCAGCTCCTGACCTCTCCCTAAGCCCGTGGGGATCTCCTGGGGCCTGCCACGTGGTCAAGACCTCGTTCCTCTCTGCTCTCTGTGCACACGGAGGGGACATGGCACGAGGAATCCTGACTCACATTCCTCCAGAGAACTGTGCCGTCCAGGCAGGGAGGAGCCTGGTCCCAGATGAGGGTCACTCTCCTGCTGACAGAACCACCCCCCCTGCAGTTCCCTGGCGCAGACATGAAGCACACAGCCGCCTTCAAGTTGGCAAAAGCCTGGGGCAGACCCCACAGCTGGTCCTGACCCACCAAGGCAGCCGTCCTGCTGAGAAAAGGGAAACCGGGCAGGGAGGCAGAGGGCGCAGGTGAGGAGGGGTCGAGGGAGGCCCCACAGCTCTGGCTGAGAGCGGGGACCCTCGGCCCCCCCAGAGTGCCGGCCTTGGGCAGGTCTCAGTGGCCCCGAGGAAGGCGTGGGGTCTTCCCCTCCATGGGGACCCCAGGACATGGCCAGCCGGCAGAGCTTGGGACCAGGTTCTCGGTCCCTGCCCCCGGCCAGACCTGGGGTGAGCAACTCGGCATCCCCGTGGCTCATCTCTAAGTCGACAGAAACCGGCACACCGGCTGCCCAGGGTGCTGGCCCTCGGAACTTGTCCCTAGAATTCTAACCTGAAACAAGAGATGAGGCGCTCGCCTGACACCCCAGAAACCAACTTGAGCAAACCCTGTTGTGGGCAGATGATATCATGACAGGCAGCTACTCAGCCATGTGTGCTGAGCATGTCCTAACAAAAAAGGGAGAAAATCTAGTGCGGTCTTGAATGCAAAAAAGCGTGATTGGTTTTTAACCCAGTTCTTGCGTCAACGTGTAGAAAAAGTTTATGAGGAAAGGCACCAAAGTGCTGGTGCTGGTGCCTGTTAGGAGTGGATCAGCGCTGGTGTTGACTTTCTTCTTCCGCTTGTGAGTATTTCCCATGTGATCGGGGGACTCCGTGCGCTGGCGCATCTTGTCTGGTGCGCACAGCACACGCCTGCCCGCCGTGAGGCTTCCAGCTTTGTATTCCAGTGGGACCCCAGCCGGTGACTGGTGACCCGGCTCAGGTAAACATGGGAATGGCTGGCCGCTTTCAAGAGCTGGTGCTGTCCGCCTGGGGCCTGCAGATGCCCTCCCGCCAGGGCTGGCCGAGCTCAGCGGTGTGGGCCGAGCGGGCTCTAAGGAGAGCTCACGGCGAGCCTCCCACGTTGTGCCATTTGTGCAGTTCTGGAGGCGGCTAACGGCTGGGAGCAGGCTGTTCCCTTCCGGGCGCCCACAGCCGACCCCTGACCACCTCGCTGACGGCCACCCAGGAGGCGCCCTGGGGCCGAGGGTGGCCAGCGTCGCACTCCCCTGAGTCTCCCAGCACCTGCGTGGGCTGCGGGCGTCAGGTGCCTTCCTCTTTGCTCGGTGCAGATGGGCCTGGCTTGGTGCCGTTCCAACCCGCTGTCTCCTGGAAGCCACACATCGTCAGAGGGCAACTTCTCTTCGTTGGCTCCCACACGTCACAGGCATCCCTCCCATCTTGAGGACAATGGACGGCCGTCAGCTGTGAGCCCCCCGCCTTTTGAGGGTGCCCCGCACACCGGGGCCTGGGGCGGGGGGAGGCATTTTCCACCCCCAGTCAGCGGCTGCCCCACCAGGGCCTCCGGGCCCTCCTTGGCTGCTTTGGTCCCTGCAACTGCCCCGGCCTGTGGATTCTCACGGTTCCGACCTGTGGCCAAGCCCAGGCTCCCTGAACTCCAGACAGCCTGGGACCTGGGCAGGCTTCCCAGCAAAGGGCTGGACCTGGTCCTCTGTCACCTCCCTGGAAATGTACGTGGGGTGGGGGTGGGGGGACACCACACACACACACACGCACGCACAAACACACACATACTTGCACACACACACCCAGCAGACCCTTTCCAAGGCAGTCCTCCCAGGGCGGTGTTCCCACCACCATACATGCTGGTGGGTGTCGGGAGGTCTCTCCCCCGGTGTCCTGGAACTTCCTGGGGGCTGAAAGAGGCTCACAGCTGGTGCTGCCCTTCTCTCCTCTGGACATGTGAGAGGCCCCTGCTGGTGGGGCACACACAACCTCTCTGGCCCCTCAGCTGCCTGGGGATGTGGTCGGGGTTCCAGAATGACTGCTCTCCGACCCTCTCTGGCTTGGGCCTGCTCGTCGCCCCCATCATCAGACCTGTTCCACGGAAGCACGGTTCCTCCTGGCCTGTTTGCTGTCCCCATTTGTCACTCCTGCCAGGCATTGGGACGTCTCGTCTTGTGTCAACCCTGTACATTCGTGGCTTCCTCACATCCAGCCCTTGGCCCCAGCCAGTCGGCAAGGTCCCACACGCTCTGGCCCTGCTCCCACCCCAGCAACACGTGTCACCCGCCGTACCTGCTCCTTGGCCACGCCTGCCTTCCTGGGACATAACTCTCTTCCCAAAGCCTTGCCTGGCCTCCTAAACTGTACCTGCCTTCTCCCCCACCCCCTCCACTTGCTCACTCAGGCCATTTCCTAAGACCCTCACCCCCTGCCTCCTTTTCATTGCTCAGTCCACATGCTGCCCCCTGACTAAAGCCGCCCCATCTCCCAAGACCTGCTCTCTGTCCTTTAGGGACACAGCCTCAGTGCCTGGCACTCACTGCTCCTGGTCAGAGCTTGTGGGTTCCATCCGGAGGTAGTTGGGGTCCCCCTCTGCTCCTCTGTCCCCTGCGTGGTCTTACTGCTGCAACATTGGTGGGCTTTCCTGAGAGGCGGGCGCGAGGGTTCCGATTTGACAGCCGCCAGCAGACACCCCAGGATGCACCCCGTTTGGCGTATACTTTTTACATACACTCACAGCGGTGTTAGTGTTTGAATAAACTTGAACTCATGGTGCCTGATGCTTCTGTGCTTCTCTAACTGCTGGCGCTGGACATTTTCCCAAGTGTGCCTGCCGGTGCTTCTTTTGAAGAGGAGTTCCTGTGAAAGCCTGAGAGTTCTAACTTCTCAGTCCTTTAAATGTCTTATGTGAAGGACACTCGGCTCTTTTTCTGTCATATTTTCCCTTGGAAAGGGTGAGGTGTGTTCCCTGCTCCCTGCATGCTGGAATGTTCCCTTTGTTGGATTCCCCGAGAACCTGCATAAGCATTTAAATGTCACTAAATCCACATCTTACCACACACACACACACACACACACACACACACACAGCACCTGCTGTGGCTACGAGGACGCTACTGATGGTCCCCCAAGTCTCCGGGGGCCTCACGATGCCCCCAGGATGGGAGGGAAGGGACCTCACGCCCAGTGCCCAGCACAGGGAACAGAGGCAGCAGGGAGACAGGCCTCCCCGTGTGCTTCGAAGCCTGGGGTTTGCTTTGAGGTTTCTGGACCCTGCCCCGACCCAAGAGGGGGAAGGCCAAGGGGAGGTCAGGGCAGAGAAAGGTCAAGCAGTGCCCATGGGGAGGTGGCCCTGCTGCGCGGGCCTGTGGGGCAGGGATGCAGCCTTTGGCTCTCAAAATGGAAATCCTCTCCGCAGCTAATCAAATGAAACAGTGTATTAAAAACAATACATCACGGCGCCTAGGCACCCGGGTGGCTCAATTGGTACAACATTTGGCTCTTGACACCATGAGTCCAAGCCCCACATTTGGGCACAGAGGCCACTTAAATTTAAAAGAAGAAGAAGAAGAAGAAGAAGAAGAAGAAGGTTAATTTTATGTTATGTAAATTTCACTTCATTTTTAACAATGAAAAAAACCAATAGTATTCTATAAACTAGCATTAACCCATCAGGGAAAACAAAGAACTCACAACAGCAAGGAAAACGATCAAGTATCTGGGAGTCACCTTAGGAATACACACAGCGTCTGTGGAGAGAACAGCAAACCTCAAATAAAGCCTGTGGACGCTGATCTGAACCAGCGAGAGGCTCTCTGTTCTGAGATGGGGGAAGTGAGCGTTATACAAACACAAGTTTTCCTCATTAATCTCCAAAGTCCATGCAATCTTATTCCAAATTACAGATGGAGATTTTTCAGGAACTAGATATGAAAAAAAAAGGATAACCAAGCAAATATCAAAAAAGAGGGAAAGGGGGGGCCAGCTCTTCCAGGAGTTAGGGGCACTTGGCAAAGCGACAGCTTCACCAGCCAGCTGGTTTGGGCAAAGAGAGACACAGCGGCGGGGGGAGCAGCAGCCGTACCCCCGCCAAGTCAGCTGGGCCGGGGCAGGGGAAACAGGGTTACCACGTGGCGCAAGACAGGCCAGAGAACTCGCTGATGCCTGGTGGCCTGGGAGGGACAGAGACGGAGACCCTAAACAAAACCTCAAATGTACAAATGTACAAGACATCATGGCAAAAGTGGATGCGTTTGATTATATCAAGGTCAGGGATTCCTGACCAAGGGACATGACGGGACCTGCGTTCACCGAAATGAGTAAATCCATAGGGACTGCTGTCTAAGGTATATAAGGAATTCTGCAACTGAACAGGAAAAGAATAGAAATCCCACCCCAAAAAAGTGAGAAAAGGAGCAAAGGCTATGAGTGTTCCAGAAGAGGGCCTTGAGCCCGGGGCCGTGTGGGGAAGCATGTTCCAGAAGAGGGGGTCCTGAGCCTGGGGCCCCGCGTGGGGAAGCATGTCCCAGAAGAGGGGACCCTGAGCCCAGGGCCGTGTGGGGAAGCATGTCCCAGAAGAGGGGGTCCTGAGCCTGGGGCCCCGCGTGGGGAAGCATGTCCCAGAAGAGGGGGCCCCGAGCCCGGGGCTTGACACGGTCAAGCACATTAGCAGTTGGCGACACGCAAAGTGAATCACGAGAATTCACCACCAGACTGTCCAACGTGGAGCGTGTGGGCAGGTGTGGACGAGGCAGCCTGGCTGGGGTGTGGACAGCAGGGCGTGGGCGTCCCTGCCCTGCTGTCAGGGAAGCGGCGGGCGCGTGGGTGGGCAGCCCCAGAGGGCAGCATACAGGGCTGGGAGGCTTTCTGGAAGCTTGAGGGCTAACCGACACATCCTGAACCCGGTGCAGGACAAACACAGGTGGAAGGACAGCTCAGCACACTGGGGGCTGACAGCGCCCACGCTTAAAGCAACCCTGTGGCCCATAGGCAGTGCGGGGAGTGGTGGGGGCACGACCTCTCCCCTCACCCGCGGTAAGAAGGACCAGAGCTCTCCTGTCCGAGGAGCCCCAGCCACCTGCGGCCTGAGCCCACACCCCCACAGGTTACCCCTCAACCGTCGGGGATCCTGGCCTGTGGCCTCGCCCGGGTTTGCTGTGTCTCCCATTCCTTACTCACCCCTTGGCATCCAGCGTGCAAGAGGGCGTGTCCTGAGGGGAGCCCCTGCTCCCCATGCATGTTCCTGAGGTTTACTCCCAACACGGGCCGGGATGAGTGTCCGCCCTGCTCGGACACAGGGCCTGTAGCTGCCATGATGCACATGCTGGGTCATTGCAAAATGAGCTTTCTGCTGTTCCTGAGCAAGCCTAGGGGTGTCCAGGGACCACACAGTGTTTTGTGAAGAGGCTGGGGAGCCAAGGTGGGGAAGGGTGGTGGGAGCCAGCCCCTCCTGACCACCTGCCCAGGACCCTTGTATCTGGCCCCGCTGCTTGACCCCACCCCCAGAGGCTGGACCTAAGCCCCTTCCGGGCGCAGTCCCTCCAACACGTAGGGTTCCCTGTGGCGACTCCCAGGGAGCTGAGCCTGTGGCCCATGTGGCAGAACAGAGCTGGGCCCCCTGGATCCCCACCCTCTGCAGTGGATGGTGATACCACCTCCTGTGGCAGCCCAGCACCCTCCTGCGTGGATCTGTAGGCCTCTCCCGGGACGGGACGTCGAGGGTGTCGGTCACGCCTGTCTTGGAGCTGAAGAAAGACTCGAGGTCTTTGAAGGAAAACTTTGGCCTCAGGCTGTGAGTTTCCCAGCTCCAGCTTGCTGTATGATGGTCACTCTGGGCAGGGCCGGCCAGGCCGTCCCCTCTGCCATCGTCCCCAGGGCCCACTGGAGCTCCAGGCGGCCTCTGTCTCCTGCAGCCACAGGATTACAGGCCCAAGCCTTGGAAGAATATAGAACTAATGCCAGGAGTATGGAAGTCGGGGTCTGCAGGTGGCAGAAATGGTGCCTGGCCCCAGCACTTCCTGAAATCCGAGGCCGTTGAGAGAAATCAGTCCTGGGTGAGGAGTTACAGGCCGGGGGAGGTGGGGGGATGAGGGGTGGGGGAGCGGCCGTCAAGCCGGCTTTGTACCCAGAGTGTGAGGGAGTCAGCGCCCCGGCTTCACCACAGAAGGGGAGGTAAGACCTGGCCTGTAGCCCAGCCGAATGGTCCCTAAGCCCCTGTGACTGCTTTCTTTTTCTGTTCTTTTCTCTCTTTTTTTTCTCCCAAGGCAGGTTTCCTTGTTATTATTGAGGTATTTACTTTTAAGTGAAAGCCGCTTGGCATTCCTATGTAGACAGACACTATATACAGCCCTGGTTTTTTCTCAGAGCAGAAGTTAAAAATTATTCAACGCAAAATTCCTGGGCTGTGCTGCAGAGGCCGGTTGTACCAGGCAAAGGTTTCCACCACATTCCGCCCAGCCAGGCCACGATAAGGCAGCCCTGGGAGCCGAGCCTGCCGACCTGCCCACCTGCCCCGCCGCCCGGCTGTCCCCACAGGGACCAGGTAGGACCGAGGCTTCTGGGAAAGCGTCAGGGAGAGGTTTGTCTCGTGGGGTCTACAGTGACCTCATCACTTGTAATCGGAGCTGGTCTGAAAGTCCCCACCAACCTGAACTTTTTCTTTCGGAGCTGTGGTCCAGCCCACAGTCTCTGGGATGTCCTGGTGCTGCCGATGGCACTGAAACATGAGGGACCATGGGGAGGTCCTAGCCCATGAGCTTGCAAGAGAGAAATAGTGGGGGCCTTTGGAAGGGGCTGCGTCAGCTGAAGGGGTCTTACAGAAAACTGGTGGTGTTTCTACTATTTGTTGGGGGAGGGGGAGGGACTGTGCCCAAGGCCCATCTTTGGGAGTGTTGGAAGATATCTGGGGGGGGGCGGGGGGGGGGCGGAGGGGGCACTGGGCCTGTGCTGGCCGGGCAGGCTGCCTGAGATCCCACAGCTCCGTGACCTGTTGGAAATCCAGCCCCATGTGGCTGCATACAAAGGCCATGAGGTGACACACAGTCTCCCCAGCAGAATGGGGGTCTTTGCCCTCTGTGAATGGCGTGGGTGTTTTCGAGCATCCTCCGGGAAAGAATGATTGTTAAGTCCCTAGAATGTTCACTTATTACCTGGCCATCTCTGAAGATGACAGCCAGGATCCTGGGGGCCCAAGGAGAAAGGGATCAAGACTGAGATCATTCCTGTTTCCTAGACGTGACAATGGCCAGAAAGTGCCGGCAAGGAAACCAAAGTTATTCCATTTCACAAGACACACGTGTACTATGCGTAACTACTCTAAAGGTGCGGAATTCACGACTGGCTGGGGTAGGGCCAGCTTCCTCCATCAAAGCTGAAATTGAACCCTGCTGAGATTCGGAGCCCAGGGTGTCACGGTAACGTGAGGACATGAAACAAGACGTGGCCTAAAACACAGGACGGTCCACAGTAGGGCTAAGCCTTGAGTGGCCTCATGACAAAATGGGCAGAATGTGGCGGAGACTATGCCTGCCCAGAACGGTGGACTCAGGGTGGGAGCGCTAGACTCCGTGAGGCCCCATCACGGGGAAACGGATGTTGTCCCTGCTGAATATCAACTATCAAAAGAGGAGTGGAGAGTGTGACAAGGTCACTTACCGTAGGAGAGCAGAGAAGTTTGAGCTTTAATTACAGGTCATTCCAACATTACTGAAGTGGTTGCCAGGCCTCACAGGGTGCAAAGTATACCGACTGAATTTTTATTTCATTTGTTTAATGTGTATTTATTTTTGAGAGAGAGGGAGAGAGAGAGAGCATGTGGCCGTGAGTGGGGGAAGGGCTGCAGGGGGTGGGTACACAGGATCTGAAGGGGGCTCTGTGCTGACGGCAGCAAACCGATGTGGGGCTCGAACTCACGAACCATTAGATCATGACCTGAGCCAAAGTTGGGCGCTCAACCAACTGAGCCACCCAGGCGCCCCTTATTTCATTTTTTATCAAAGTTATACTTGTGTGTAGCTTAAGAGTCAGGCATTCCTATGAGGCTTGGACAAACACAGCCTCCCAGTCACCCCCTATGCTGTCTCCAAAGACAACTTCCATATTCCAGATAACTTTTGTGTTATTTACATGCATCTGTGCAACAACATGATTAAGCCACAGTTTCCTGGTGTTTCTGTTTTAGGTATTTGTCCACTGAATTCATTCTATGGACGATAGCTTTTACTCCTTCCACCTCTCCCCACACTTGTGCCCCCTGTTTTCAATGGAGTTATAATTTTAGTTAGCTCTGTACTCAGGGATTAGATTTGTATTCATACCAGGCCTGTGGCATGCCATGGTTATTGTTCCACCCCACACACGTGTTGTTTTCCCTGGAGTTAATAATCACCTTTCTTTTCTCATGCTTGCTGAGTTTTCTCTGAACTCATTGCTAATTCATCCTTAGATTCTTGCCAGTGGCTTAAATTCAAACACACGGAGTATTTCTAAGGAGCCTGGTCAGCTCTCCCTGGGTCCACGGCAGGACTGGCCCCTCAAGAACTCCTTGATCTGCATCCTGAAGATTCCTTTTGCTGCTCCCCTGGGTTGGATTTTCCTGGATCTGAGGCTTGCCGTTTCTTAATTAGTCCCTGTTCTAGTGGAGCACGTCCTTCAGTAGCTTCCTGAGAAAGGGCACATGGCAGACACAAGGCTTTAAAATATCTTTAATCCACTTGTGTGATAGTTTGGTTGGGTATAGAACCATTTTCCCTCCATAATGTGAGAACTGTTTCAGTGTCTCCCAGCTTCTGATGCTGCTGTGGGTAAAGGCGACGTTGTTTAAGTCCTGATCTGTGGTATGGAAACCGCTTGTTTCTTCTTGCTAGAGGTGTTTAGGGGCTTCTTTTTGTCCTGAGTGATCTGACGGTTCATGAAAATGACCTTTGTGTGGATTCACTTCCATCCCTTTTGCTAGATGCCCGGTGGCTCTTTTGGTCTGGGAATTCCTGTCCTTCAGTTCCAAAAAATTTTCTTGAATTACTAATTTTAAATTATTTCTTCTCTTCCCTTTTCTCTGTTTCCTCTTTCTGTGGTAAATATCAGGATCCTGGGCCTCTTTGGCAGGCCCCTAATGACCTTTCTGAATTCCTTTTCCCAGTATTGTGGCTTCACTTTCAAGGAAATGCTTTTATTCCGTGTTCCAACTCCTTCATCGAGCTTTTCATTCTTCTGTAATATTAATTTCCAAGAGTACATTTTTGTTCTCTGAATATTTATTTCTACAGCATTCTGATCTTTTACTGTGGTCACACTATTTTCTCTCATCTCATTGAGGATATTGACAATCTCTCCTTTTCAAGTTTTCCTCTTGTACAGACTCTGAAGAAACATGATAAATACATTTCTGCACCTATTTCCTTCCAGTCATGCTTGCTATAGCAAAGTTAAATCAGAGTTGAATCAGAATTAAGAACTGATAAATTGTCAAGCAAAACACAAGATAGGGACGCCTGGGTGGCTCAGTCAGTTATGCATCTGACTTCAGCTCAGGTCATGATCTCACAGTTTGTGAGTTTGAGCCCCGCATCAGGCTCTGTGCTGACAGTACAGAACCTGGACCCCACTTCAAGTTCTGTGTCTCCCTCTCTCTCTGCCCTTCCCCCGCCCCTGCTCACACTCTGCCTCTCTCTTTTTCAAAAATAAATAAACATTTTTAAAAAAATTTTTTTAAAAAGAAAAGAAAAACACAAGATATTCTATGGAAAGATAGGAGTGGGCCATGGCCCAGTGAGCCAATGATCACATCCATGGGCCATCAGAATTGAGAAAAGTTCAGATTCACTAGTTCTTGGGAAGGCAAAACTCAGACACTCGCTCATTTTCTGGAAGCAGAGCCTGGGGCAGGGGATCCTGTGCAAGAGGAGTACTGTGGGGAGGGGTGCCTCAGAGAACAGAGAAGCAAGACTGGGCAGAGAAGGAGCTTCTGGCCTTGGGGAGCAGGCCAAGCTACCCTGCAGAGTATCAGTCATCATTTTGAGGGTGACAACCCCCAGGAGGCAGCTGAGAACCCTGGGCGGTGGGGACTGTGCACCTGTTGTAAGGGTTCCTGGGTGGGCACCTGGCTTCATTGGAGGTGAAGTGTCGCTTGGGAGGAGTCATACTTGCAAAACCGAACAAGTGAAGCACCAACAGCTACACAGGCGCCTGTGGGGAGAGCAAGCTCTCGTGCTATGGGGGATGCAGGAATCAGGAGCACTCCACTGGGAGCCTGCAAGGAGGCCCGAGGGAAGGTGTCCTGCGGCAGCTCACAGCGTGTGATGGGAGGCAGAGAGAGCACTCGCAAGGGCTGGCTGGGCGCGTTGAGTGTGTTCAGTCTGTCCATGGTGCCCGGGAAGGGGTTCTGGTCTATCTGTAGTGCCCCCGGTGGTGGGCCAGGGTCTCCCGTCTTTGGCTGTTGGTGCGTCCTTCCCAAATGGGGTCATCGCAAGCGTGACGCTCCTGTGTGCACAAATGTCATCTTCTCTACTGCTCAGGGAGGCCATGAGTGAGAGGGGCTGGGAGCTGGAGGCACATGACGCCCTCCCCACTAGCCCAGGGGCTCGGTAGGTCCCAGTGTCAAGCTGGTTGGTCCCTGCGGGGGGGCTCCTGCATTAGATTCAGAGTCTCTGCTCCCAGGCAGTGGTGGGAAGGCAGCCAGTGGGACAACTGGCCTTGCATTTGAATGTCTCACTCCTTCCCCTGCTTGATTAACCCTGGGTGGGGCTTTAACTGTTTCTGTAGAAACCTGTCCCCCCCCCCCCCGCCCCCCACCTCAAGGAACAGAACAATGGCCTTTCCCTCTAATCTGTCAGGTCTGTGCCAGGGTCAGCAGCAGGAACTTTGGGGACACCCACAATGTCTGTCCATGAAATGATTTGACAGGCTAGGCTAGGGGTTCCTGGGTCTGTTTGGACAAGCGTATAGTTTTCTGGAGTTTGACCCAGTGGGTCATTGGTCTTGGGAGAGGGAAGTGTCCTAGAGAGTAGATTCCGTGTTTGGTTTTCCTGAAAGAGAACAGTTTGATTAATTTGCACATCTTCCTCGTAATTTCCCTTGCTTGGGCCTGTGAAGAGTTAGTGGTCGGGAAGACACGAAAGCTTCTGTCTCTCCTAAGAAACAGAGGCACAACTGAACATCAGCTCACTGGGAAATCCAAGTCCAGGCTTGCCCTCTCCTTGCACAGACCCCTCTCGGGCCTTCTGCCCCCTCCCTTCCCGCCATCCCACTCTGAAAACCAGAACAGATCAGCCACTTCTCTCCATAAACCCATTCCTCACATCCTGTTAATCCCAATAACATCCCAACAACAACATCCGAGAGAGCCATCCCTACCTCCCAGGACATCGCTGTGTGGTGGCCTTGAGGGAGGGAAGGTCCCCACACAGGCAGGCCCGTGACCCTGGGGCCCCAGAGCTGCCATCACACCCTGGGCATCTCTGAGAACTTCTCACTGTCTTGGGAAGGACTCTGCAGGACCCCCATGGATCCCCCACAGGATGGGTGCCAACTCTTTCCAGTGTTCTGTGAACAGGTGCCCAGAACGTGGTCACAAAGAGGACCCTAGAGCCGGCATCTATGTTGGGGGCCCACATCTGTGTTGGCCCCCAGGAAACAGCTTTCAGAGGTGGAATATGGGATCTGGTGACAGGGTGAAGTCCCACAGAAGGACTGGCCCCATGAGAAGTCCTTGGGGACAGCAGGGTCTTGTTGAGGAGGGGTGGACCGACCACCAAGGCCGGGGAAGAGGACAGATGGAGGCTGGGGCCCAATCTGTGGCCGACACTGACCTTGGCTCAAACCCGAGTCTCATCAGTGTCCCATTTGTGAGGGGGCATGGCTTTTTTTAAACCAGGTTTCCTCCAGGCCGGAAGAGAGTGGTGTGGAGGGGCGGGTGGGCCACCTGACCATAATCACACCCCCTCCAGCAGTGCCACCAGAGGGCTGCTCCAACTTAGGCCCAGACCAACATGCCTGTGGCTTCCGAGGGTTTAGGGAGAGCCCCTCTCTGTGACCCCCCCTCCCAAAGCGGTGTGCCGCCCGCAGCCTCTGACCATCCCCCAGGGCTCTGTGGGAAACCAGGTCCCAAGGCCACTGTCCGCTGCTCCTACCGTCCTGCTGACCAGGCCGAAGGCTGCCCAAGGGCATTTGGGTCACGAGACCAGTGCCCTCACACCCCGTCCACAACTTCCTGGGCAGGGACTGGAAGGTCTTGCCACCTCCCTCTCCAGGGAGTGGGATGTCCCAGGCCATGGTAAGCTGGTGAATGTTTAACAGCTGGCCCCGGGGGTGGGCACCCGGTTGTGGCATTTGCCCATTTCCACAGTGAAAACACCCACCAGGATCTCAAGCCGCCGGGTGCAGCCAGTGAACACTGAGGTGGGAGGCGTAATAATCCGCAGGCGGGAGTGTCTCCTAAGCCACTCCCTGTCCTGACGTGCTCCCGTGTGGGATGTGAATCACACAGGAGCACCGGTGTCCCTAGGCCAGAAAGCAGGGTCTCGGGGTCATTGTGGCCTGTGGCCACAGGGGTAACGGTGCGTGCCCAAGCCTGGGCTGAGGGCCTGCCATGGCCCCCTCCTCAGCTCCCGGGTGCCCATAGAGGGAACTAAGGGAGGGGGGTCCACATCCGCAGCTTCGTGCCCACACATATCCTCCGAGGCCAAGAGAGCCACTTACTCCCCAGCTCTTTGTGCCCTGGGGAGGTGGGGCAGGGGCAGCCCGTGGGGTGCAGGCAGAGCTGAGAAACACAGGGGGGTGCTGGGGGGTGCAGGAGGCAGCCCTTGGAGGTCTGGGCTGAGCAGAGGCCTGTAGGACACAGTGTCTGGGGGCTGGTGAGTGGAGGACTGCGGGACCGTGGGACCAGGCTCTGGGCACACCAGGTGGACAGGCTGGGTTGGGCTGGCGGGGGGGGGGAGCAATTTGCAGCTGTGGCCACCTTGTAGCAGAGTGAGGTGGGTCAGAGGTACCTGTACTGGAGAGGCTGCTGGTGGCCCGTGGGATGTCAGCTGTCAAGCCGCAGAGAGAGTCCCGGTCTCTGCTGTGTGTCTGAGGCAACAGTGTTGTGGGTGCCACGAGGGCCTTTACCCTGAGGGATGGCTCCCGTCACTCCCAGACAACAAAGGGGGCACAGAGCGCGGGATGGGGGTCTCAGCTCTTGGGGTGCAGGGCTCCGGGCCCGGACAGCTGCCGGCAGGGGGGCGGGGCGGCATGGTGCTGAGGCTGCACTCCTGCTGGTACAGCCCAAATACAGAACTTCTCTGATGTGCACAGACGCCTGCGTCCCGCCCTCCGGGCCGGAAGGCCGGAAGCGGGTGGGAGCAGGCTCTGGGGTGGACATGAGTGCCTCTGCCTAGGTGAGGCTGCCAGAGACAGACAGGAGGGCGGATCTCTCTTCTGGGGGACTCATGCAGTCTCACCTTCATTTGTCTGGATTAACTCGGGAGCAGGTGCATTTCTCCTGCAAACAGAGGTGCACCACCCAGGCCAGCTTAACCCTCTCCCCACCGATCTGCTTGGGACCCTGGGGGCGGGGTGGCAAACCTACGGGGGCAAGAGGGCCGGAGGCCTGTCCCAGGCCCAGGAGTTCAATTTGCCCTGAGTACTTGGCCACCTGCACCTTTGTGGGGCTAGCGGCCTCACTCCTGCTGGTCGGCTGGGTCCAATCGAGACTAGGAGGGGGACCAAGGCAGCCCTCCTCCCACTCCCTCTGCAAACTCACGGGCACCAGGGCCTCTGGAGTCGGGCACCTGTCCTCGACCCCTCCGCCCCTCCTCTTCTTTGGTTTTCCAGCAAACAAAGCAATCAGGGTGCTTTGTGGTGGCCTCACCCTGGGGACTGGGCCCATCCTGGGAGGGTGGGTGGGAAGCCCAGCTTTGCATAAGGAAACCCGAGCCCCGCCAGGTGCGGGAGACAAAGGCGGGTGGCCCGCCCCTGCCTGCCTGGCTCTGAGGGGCGGATCCTCCAGGCGGGGTGTCCACACCCCCTCCCCTGGTCTGTGCGAGGCGGTGAGGTGGGGGGGGGGGGTTGACCCGGCAGGAAGATGTGAGTGTAGGGTTAAGAGGCCCGAGGTTGCCCCAGCCTCCTGCCCCACGTCTGCATGGGCCCCTCCCCAGCCTCTCCGGCTGCCCCGTGGACAGAAGGGGAGCCTGGGGAAGGCAGGCAAGCATGCTTCTCATGGCGCGCCTATGTGTCCCTATCACCCTTTCGGAGCGGGTTTCCTGGAGAAGGGCAGGCGCCTTACAGCCCCAGCCTCCCCAGCCCTGTGCTGGGTCGTGGGCCCCCCCATCACAAGGCCTGGATCCTGTGGTCCTCAGCTCCCCAGCCCTCTGCAGTGGGCCTTGTGTGGGTCCTTCTGGGGACTAGGCCACCTGCAGTGTCCCAGGCACCGCCCCCCCCCCCCAGCCTAAATGCAGGAGCATCCCCCTGGGGGCTTTGGGGACCTACAGAAGGAGGGGCTTCCTGGAGAAAGGACCCCTCCAACCCCCAGCTGGCCCGCTTCAGTGCTGTGGCACAGCCTCTGGGCCTGGGTCCAAATCGCTCTGGCCTTGAGGAAGGGTTCAGGGTGTTCTGTCACAGGAGCTGACGGAAGGGGGAGACACAAGCAGCATTAGTGGGAAGGAGGGCTGGGGTCTCTCTGGCCTCTCAGGCACAGCCCACCCCCAGAGGGTCAGGAGCCTGGGCCACCCGCACCCCCTGCTCTTCTGGGCCCACCCAGTCCCCTTCCCTGTGCCTCCAACTGCCTTCCTCCTCCGGGCTCCGCGTATGGGACCTGCACCCGTATCTCTGGGATTCTGGGACTTGCTCCTTCCCTCTTGGACACTGTCAGGGCCGATGTCCCCAAACCGCTCTTCCCTTTCAGGTTTGTCTCACGCACACGCTAGTCACACATGTGTCCAGTAACACGTACACAAGGTCACCCCCTCCCAACCCCCCATATCCCCCATGTACAGCCACCGGCGTGCACACACACAGAGGAATGTGCATCTGGAGCTGGCAGCCAGGCACCAGCATTGCAGCGTCCTCTGGCCCTGTCCTGGGCCATCCACCTCTCACCCCATTCGGTTCATTTCCAGAGGTGGCCCCCCACCCCCACTGTGGCCTTCAGGCCTCCTGCTCGTCTATGGGGGGTGGGGGGCACCGGGAGGCAGCACACTGACTATATCAGCCTCACAGAGAACCACAGGCTTTGCTTTCTTGGGTCTCACTAGGACTGGAGCCGTCTTGACCCGCCGCCAATCTCACCGGCTGGCCAGGCCAGGCCCGTCCCACCCACACGGGCTCCACCTGGCTGGAAGCCATGAGCTCCTTCCTGCTTTCCACCTTCTCAGAACAGGGTGTGGCCCTTCCTCTCCCTGGGTCTGACCGCTTCCCTGAGCTTCCATCACAATCTGGAAACTCAGCAACCTCGTTCTCTGGGCAGGCACCGTAGGGGAACCCCTGAGAGACAGGGGCAGGGAGCTCCAAGCCCTGTGGGTTCGTGGAGCAGGAGCCCAGGCACGGGGGGCACGCAGGAGGGCCCCGGTCAGGGCCAAGACAGGCCCTTCCCAAGCAGGGCCAGCCCTGGCTTTGCTAGTCTATGGAATGCAGTGGATTTTCCAGAAAGCTGAGTTCGAGCGTGTGCAATTTAAAGGAAGCATCTTTCAGCCCAGGATTGTGTCCTCCCTGGTGACGGGTGTTAAAGCCTCGTTTGCTTAGGTGGTAGATGGCAGCCGTCTTGAGTGCCCTTCGTGTCAAGCAAATACGTGCTAGCCCCCGAAGTCAGGACAGTGGGGCCAGCGCTGCGTTTCTTGAAGGGAGGGACAGAACAGTGGCCAAAGCTGTGCTCCTGGCCCACGTGGTAGCCCCTGGAGCACGGAGGACAGAGGGGCCGTCCTGCCCAGGTGTCGTGAGCACGCTAGGAAGGCGCACACGCAAGTTGTGTCTTTCCGCCAGGTCAGCCTTACCCAGTCGGAAGGCAGAGTTAGTCACAATTATAAAGCAAGTTCAGGATTCCAAACTCGATGACATTTCACCACGTGATTAAACTTGGCTTCTCACACAGCACACAGAGCAAAACACAAGAGCAGCCACACAACAGACAAGACACAGAGGGGGTGGGGAGCTAGCGAACCAAACTCAGATTTAATCAGTCTAGGGCCCCCGCAGGCCTCCTCTGCTTCCGCCTGTTATCAGTCCTGGGGTGTCGTCAGCCAGTGCGGGTGTCCCTGAGATCTGGTAGCTGTGGTACCCTTCACTACTTGCGTCCTTGCCTGACGCAGGCTCTGGCTTGACCTGAGCGAGACACCCCATTTTGCCCTCTCCGCTAGGAGTCTGTGGGCCAGGAGTCCGCTCGCTGCCCGGCCGGGATCAGAGCTCTCTCCAGCTTTGGGTCAGCACTGTCCTGAGCGTGGCAGCTGCCGGGGAGGTCACCAGATGGCCCGGCCCTAGCTTCTGGGGATCTGGGTTCTGGAGCTCGGCAGGGCGCCCCGAGCGGTGGCTGCTGGCGTTAGGTTATGGGCAGCGCGTGGAGGAGAACTTGGGGTCCAAGATGGCAGGAGCCGCCAATGAAAATGTAGTTGCTCTGTGTTTAGACAGAGATGTGCTTCATTTCTATGGGCGGCTTCTTGACGGCACGAGGCCTTAGCCCGGAAACCAAGGCAGCGTCTCTCCAGCTGCAGTTCCCGGGCTCCTGGCGACATCGGCGCCCTCCTGGGCTCCCGGCGGCTGCGGTCACTGAGGGCTGCTTTTCGCTTCCGCTTCAGGCCCGGAGCTGGGATTTGCTTCGGAAAAGACAAAAGGCAGAGAAGGGGAAGGACAAGGGGGAGAGGTGTCCCTCACAACGGAAGGAGTCTTAGCAAGGAGCGGCGGGTGGCGGCGGGGTGGCCTCAGGACTCCTGGGTCCTGAGCAAAAGCCAGGACACCCCTAGGCATCTCCAGCGAACGTGCCCGGGGGTGCCCTTGAGGGGGAGGATGGGGTGGGAGGAGGTGGGCACAGTCTCCCCTGATCCCGTGGGACTCGTTACAACCCTTCTGCCGGCCTTGTCTTGAAGTTTAAGTTTGCTCAGGTGTCTTTCCTTTCTCAGTGCTTTGTATCTGGGTGTTTTGCCTCTCGCGAGTGTTCACACCGCGTTGTATTGTACAATGTGCTATGTGGTCAGCTTTGTACCCGTCCTCCCTGCAGCGCTGGGCTCTGGGTGTCCTATCTTGTGAACGCTGTCAGGAGAGCTCTACATTCTTCTGCGCCCCCCACCCCCAGGGGGTGAATCACCAGCTCCTCCTTTTCCTGCACAAAATCCCACATCTTGTGGGTCTGCTCCTCTGTCTTTCTGGTCCTGCACCCGTATCTCCCGGAAGCGGGGACTTGCTCCTTCCCTACTGGGCACCGGTCAGGGCCGATGTCCCTAGACCGCTCTTCCCTTTCAGCTTTGTTCCCCAGGATGGGGATGGCACTGGGGTGTGAGAGACTTGGGGGAGCAGGCATCTGACAACGGGGGCCTCCCCACAGCTGCCTGGGGTGAGCTGACCTAGGCCCAACTCCCACCGCACCCCCGGCCGCCTCCTGGTCCACTCCGGCCCTGCAGAGCCCCCCGCGCCCCCCCCCACAGGGAGGCATCTCAGTCCCCTCCCGGCCAGCCCCTGTCCGAGGCCCCTCCCAGCCACCACAGACCCTCCTGCTCAAGGCCCGGGGTCCGAGCTGGTCTCCTCTGGGGTTCCCTAAGGAAAAGAACCAGAAAGCCCCCCTTGCGAACAGCCAGAAGCACAGAGGCTCCTGCCAGGTGGAACCCCCCCGCCCCCGCCGCCCTGCTCCTCTGAGGGCAGAGCTGCACCCTCAATGGCCCAATGCCATCCCTCCCTCACTGTTAGCACCTGGCATCGGGAAGCGGGGACAGAGTCCTGGGGACGCTGCGTGTGCACGTGTGTGCAGCCCCGCATGTGAACGCCCGTGCCACACGCCTGTCTACCTGCCTACGGATGCTCGCCTGTGTTTCCACACGCGCGCTGCACGCCCGTGTGCGAGCTTCTCCTCGTGAACCCTACCCGCACCCCAATCCTGACCTCAGCGCCTGACACGGAGTCTGCTCAGGACCCTGGGACCCCAGACGAGCCCCTCGCAGATGCTCCCGGAGTCCGTCCACAGGACACACGGGTGTTGACGTGTACACACGTGTACTCTCGCCTGACCAGAGCTGGCCTGGGGCCCAGACATGAGGAAGAAGTCGATGCCTCAGGGGGGTCCGGGGGCAGCAACCCCGGATGGGAGCCACACCCTCAGAGAGCAGGACAGGTGACCTGGAACCCAAAGGGACGGAGGTGACCCCGTCCATGGATGTTTGATGATGGGGGTGTGGGCCATGTCTAAAGGGGCACTGTGCTTGGCGGGGAGGGAGGACCCCCCATGTGACCCTGAGGAGGGAGGGCAGCCAGAGTGAGCTGGGCCCAGGGGCGGCAGCCGAGTGGCGGTGGGCTAGGAGCTGCCCCCTCTACTGCCCCACCCTAGACACAGGGCCTGGGGTGCCCCCATGTGATCCCAGTGCTTCTCAACACCCAGGCAGAGTTGGGGGGACACATGAGGGAGTCTCTCGGAGTCCGTAGGGTGAGATCTGAGGGGCGATGCCCCCAGGGAGGCACGGCCAGGTGGGGGAGCTTTTCGGACAAGAGGCCGTGCCCTGGGGTGACGCCCTGGGGTGAGCACGTGACCTCCAGCATCTCACACCCTGTCCAAGGTGTGCTGCCCGGAGAGCCCAGCCCAGAGGCACACTCCTGAGAGTGATCTGTGCCCCGTGGGGAGCAGGTGGGGCCAGGACTTGGGGAACTTCCCAGGATGCTAACCAGGGGTGGGCGTGGGGCAAGGGGTCCCTGTGCATCAGGTGGAGAACTGCCTTCAGGGGTAGGTCTGGTTTCAGCCTAAGAGGCTCAGGCAGCTTCCCTGGGCCCCCTGAGGGCAGCAGAGCAGCCAGGGTGATGGGTATGGGGTACCCTCTGTCTTGGGCCCCCATCTCTGAGGCAGCAGCTTCAGGGCTCAAGTCAGAATGAGGGTGAGAGAACCTGCTGAGCATTCCAGGCACGGGGACCTCTCCTGGGTCCCCTAGTGACTCCTGCTTCACCCCAAGCTCCGGGTCTGCTGGACAGGGCTGCCGTGGGTGCCTTGTGGCCGAGGCAGGTTTGAGGTGTGGAATAGCCCCGCGAGGGCACGACATTCCCCTAAGGTTAGTCACTGGACTCGCCCACGGCGCCCACGTTACCTGTGCCTCCCCCCGCCCCCCGTCCACTACTCGAGGCTGCTTGTGAGTGACTTCTGTTCGTGTGATCTCCAGCTTTCCTGGTTATCACTACTTGATGCAGACGCATCTGCACTTTGCTTGGATGGTTCCAGAAGCCTCAGTGGCTGAGTGGCCATACTCTGTCTCCAGCACAGGCCATGGGGTGTCTTGCCCAACCCAGCTTTGCCGTCCAGTAGCCCCTGACAGGTTAGTTAGGCATCCAGCCCTCACCCCCACCCCCAGAGACAGAAGCCCTGGAGACGTCTCTTTACATCTGGCTCCAGGAGGAACCTCTGGCCGCCAGGACACCCATCAATCAAGGCCAGTAAACAACCCAATGGGACCGAGGGTCTTCAAGAGGCTCCCACATCCCTGGGACCCTGGCCCAGCCCTCACCCAATCCTGAGGCAGAAATGAGTGGGGCCCTGGAGGACCATGCACCCCAATGTGATGCAGGGGTCCCCGAGGCACTGCATAGGGTCAGGTCCCAAGCCTCAGCCAGACCAGAGGCCCACAGCATGGGGGAGGAGAGGAGGCCCCACCCATGGTACAGGTGCGGGCACCAGAAAGGGGCCTGTGTTGCCGCCCCCAGACTCCACTTAGACCCAGGGTGGGGGCAGGGTCCACTTTCCGAAAGGACTTGAGGGGCTGCCCAGCCCACCTGCTCCATCTGGCTGGACAGGATATTGGCCCATCACTGTCATCAAAGCAGCCCTGGGCTTCTCCCTCAGACTGTCCCCATTCCCTCTCCTCAAAGGCCCCCAGGTGTCCCGGACTCCAGGTCCAGAGCTGAGCAGTGGCACATGCCCCTGCCCAGGGCCCCATCGCAGATGACCACGCCCACTTCCTCCACCCTCACCCACACAGCCCTGCTTCTCAAACAGGGCTCACTGTACCCACTCCTGTCCCCACTGGTCAGGGACGAGGGTCCACCCTCTGTCCTAACAGGCCTTCCTACACCCTCCCACTACGTGCTGCCCTCACAGAGGCCTCTCTGCCCCACCCTACAACCCCAGCCTCCATGAACAGGCCTGCAGCCTGTGAACCCCCCACCTCGCCCTGGTCAGTGCCCTTCATGGGTCCACCTATGCTGTCCCTCCCTAGCCTTGGGGGTCCCGCCCTGCCCCAGTGTCAGAAGGTGCCAGCTCCCTTGGTTCCCTAGGTCTCTAAACAAGACCCTCCTTGGGGCACCTGGGGGCTCAGGCAGCTGAGCATCCGACTCTCGATTTCAGCTCAGGTCATGATCTCACGTTTCATGGGATCGAGCCCCGAGTCTGTGCTGACAGCACAGAGCCTGCTTGGGATTTTTTCTCTCTCTCTGTCCCTCCCCCATTCTCTCTGTCTCTCTCAAAATAAATAAACTTTAAACAAGACCCTGCTTGGCCACAGTGATGTCTCTAGTTCCAACCTGTTCCTCTGCAACACACAAAAAAACTCACTGCCTCCTCCCTCAGCACTTCTAGAACTCGTAGCCTGGCTCCTCCCTCCCGCCAAGGTCACAGTGACCTTCTCCCACTGGTCTAGCTCCCTCCTCCGCCCTCCCCCCTCACGCTGTCCTCTGATGCGGTTGGGACTCCTCAGGTCCCAGCACCTGTGCACCAGCGGCCACGTCTGCCTCTTCTTCCTCCCACTGACAGGCAGGCCCAGGCCGGTCCCCAGAGCCCTTCTTTCCCGGCTGCTACACCCCAGCCCCTGGCCCATCCAGCTATGCTGGAATCCTGGGACAGAGTTCTGAGTGTCTTGGAAAGGCCAATCCAGGCCTAGCAGAGCCACAGGTGCTGTGACAGCAATCTCACCAACAATTCTTTTTTGGTCTGTTTTTACTGTTTATTTTTGAGAGACGGTCAGAGCACGAGCAGGGGAGGGGCAGAGAGAGAGGGAGACATAGAACTCGAAGCAGGCTCCAGGTTCTGAGCTGTCAGCCCTGAGCCCAAGGTGGGGATTGAACTCATGAACCGTGAAATCATGACCTGAGCCAAAGTCAGAAGCTTAACCAACTGAGCCACCCAGATGCCCTCCCCCGCCCCCCACCCCAACTGTTCTAAGCAAAGTGTCGAGGCACAGCCGAAGGCTCAGCCGAGCCCTAACCCTTCTCAGGGGTGAACCCTCAGCACCTTGTTACAATAGCTCAGACTCCTTCCCAACCGCTGCCCCTCTCGTGCCCAGCGAGCTTGTCGAAGGGCATAGATTCTCTTCACAAACGATCTCTCGAACCCGAGAGTCCCATGGGAGCTCGTCCTCGGGCCACTGACACCCTAGGGGTCCGTCTGGGTGGCCATCATGTCAGTTTCCCAAAGCTGCATCCTCTGTGCATCCTCCCAACCCTGCCGGCCCTGCCTTGGATTTCCACTGCACCCCAGGCCACCAGCTTCCCTTGTGCTGCGTCACCCCCTCCCGGTAGCCCCGGCCACCCCCCTCCGGCCCCATCCTGTGGAGCAGTGGCTCATCCCCCAAACCCCTCCCCCTCAGGGCACCCTGCCGGCTTCTCTCTCTGCTGCCCACAGGTCAGGGCCCAGACTGTGAACAAATCGTCTGTGGATGGATTTCCATGCCTCCTCTTGTCCGACCCGAAGGGTGGGCAAGAGGGTGAGGGGTCTCCTGCTGGCGTCGGTGAGCAGCACAGGGAGGGTGGCGGGACCAATGCCGCTGTGGGGGTCACTGATAGGAGTGTCCAGACCAGCCGGCGCATGGAGACAGAGGCACATTGGTGGTTCCTGGGGCCAGGGGGCTACCTGGCGGGTCTTCCTTCAGGGGGCTAAAATGTTCGGGAACTAGATGCTGACGGTGGTTGTACAACATCGTGAAAGCACTAAATGCCACTGAGTTGTTCACTGTAAAAGGGTGAGCTTTACGCTATGTGAATTTCACCTCAATTAAAAAATACTCCCTTGGTAGACACGTCTCCCATCAAACCAAATCCCATCAGAATGGGATCCGGGTGTTGCTTGGGGCCACCGGGCCCTCTCACTCCTGAGGCGGTTGCCCCCCAGTTTCTGTGTGGATGGGCCCTGGAAGGCTCAGCTCAGGAAGGCATCTGTGCCCCTGGAAACAGGGAAGCCAGGCTTCCCTCGTGTGTGTCTGAAAAACAAATCTGCTTGGTGCCGGGTGGGCGGCCCCAGAGCACAATTAGACTCCAACGAGTGGAAAAAGAGGGTGGTAATTTTCCCGAGCCCCATCCCTGGTGGCAGCCTCAGGCATCTCCATGACACTTTTCTGCCTTTGGAGACCAATTACCCAGGTGGAGGGGGATAGCTGGGCCCAGTGGCCTCGTTAGCTTGCTTTCTCCGCTGGAGGGGGACCGGGGAGGGCAGCTGGTCCACGGCCCAGACAACTCGGCCGGGCCCCAAGGACCTGGAGATGCAGAAGGAACCTCACCACGCCAGGGCCCCCAGGTGGGCTCAGGCCTCTGCCAGCGGGAGCCAAGGGCAGGCCCCACCCCGGGGCCCGGGGGTGCCAGGGGGTGCAGGTGTGTGGAGCTCCCTCCCTGCCGTGGCAACAGCCCAGCCGACGCCTGCCTTTCCTGGTGCTGGGGTTGCATCAGACAAGGGGCCCCTCGGGGGGCCCAGTAGCACCTTAGGCACAGGGTGCGCCCTGCCCTGAAGGCCCAGGCTCCCCGCCCCAGGCCGGAGCTGCCTTGCTCCACGGGGGTGAGGGCGCCTGGTGGTGCGGGTCGGGCTCTGCCCCCCTCGGGATTGCCACAACCGCCGCTTGTCCCCTGATGCCGCCTTACCTGATAAATATGGGGTTTCTGGATGATTCTTTCTCTAGGGTCTGTAAGGCAGTCTGTTCAGACTTGATAGGGACAAGGCCAAACCAGAGACTGGTTCCAGAACAATTTCCCAAATAGGCCACCGACTCCCTGAAGCCCTCTCAGATCCTTCCGCCAGGATCCATGACCTTTCCTGACCCCTTGCCCACCCTCCATGGGAGCAAGAGGGGCCCAGGGCCTTCTGCGGGCTCGCTCCCCATCACCCTCTGAGAGGTACCTCCCAGGTACCTCTCCCCAAAGCCCCGGAACCTTCTGACCACCTTGAAGCAGAAAACGTGGGGACACAATGTCCTCATTTCTGCTTATCTGCAGATAAGCATCTACGGGAAGAGTTGGCTGTGGCACCAGGATCTTCCCCTTCTCAGGGCGTCTGTTGCCAAAGGGCCCCCAGAAAGTTAGGAGGGGCCTCACCCACAGCACCCCTAGTTTCCTTCTTAGAGGTCACCCCCACACCCCTCTAGACAAGCCCTTAGTTCCCTGCTCCCTATAGTCATATGTACATCTAACCTGGGACACAGGCCAAGACCTATACTTCCAGTCCCTCCCCAGCTGGACCCTGAGAAGAAGCCCCATAGGACAGGCCCCTACAGGAAATGGACAGAAACAACCCCCCCCCCAGGAGCAGGACGGGGCATCCCCAGGTGGGACCCCAGGGAAAGGATGGGGGAGGGGCCCCACAACCCAGAGTGACCTCCTCACTGATCCTGCCTGACCTCACGGACTTCACGTGACCTCGTGGCTGACCCCCTCCTGACCTTCTCACCTCATCAGGCCTCGCTGACTTTCTTGCTGACCGCCTGACCTCGCTGAGCTCCCCTAACCTTCTTGCTGACTTCACCTGATCTCCTCCCTGATGCCGCCTGACCTTGCTGACCTTTTGCAGACTTCATCTGACTTTCTTGCTGACCCCACTTGACCTTGCTGACCCCACCTGCCATTCTCATTGACCTCATCTGACCTCTTTGCTGACCCCACCTGACTCTCTTGCTGACCTCACTGACCCCACCTGACCTTGTCCCCCTCCTTCCTCTGATCAGGATTTCGTGAGCCCTCACTTCCTGTCAGCACTGGGGACACCTGAAGGCTCATGGGGCCTACAGCCTGCTGAGGGGTGGGGTACCCCAAGTTTCAGAGGCTAACCCCATAAGAGAGAAGGAGAACATTCTAGAAGAGGGGCAGCGTGTCTCCAGCCAGGGAAGCCCCTAGGAAGGTTGTGGCTAGGGTGGGAGCCCCTGGAGCCCCTGGGAGCCCCCACCCAGCACTGTCTGGGGGCTGGTGGGCAAGTTTCCCCCACCCTGCAAAAGCCCCTCAACATCACTTTAGCCTGGCTGTGGGGTGGGCTCTGGAGCCCGACCCTCTCCCCTGAATGTGAGAATTTTCACTCAAATTAGATGCTAATGCCTGCTGCAGCTGCCGATTTGGAATGCAAATCTGAACCACCACACAAATGCTTCCGCAGCCCTGTGGCCCCGGGGTGGTGGGGGGGGGGAGGGCAGAGTGGGTTCTCCCCAAATTGGGTTCCCCAGGACACAAGGTCGCCCCTGTTGGTAGAGCCACTGGGGCGTCTGGCATCTTCCAAGAGCTCTTCCTGCACACGACAGACTTGCCCATGTGGTCCTGGGCCAAGCCTCAGAAGGGGGCTTGGCCTCCTGCTCCAACTCCTGTGGTGGAGGCCAGCGCCTGGGCAGCCCCTGCCTGCGGGAGAGGAAGGAGGTCAGCACCAGGGTCAGCTCCAAGGCCACTGTTAAATAAAGCCAGCCCTGGTTACAAGTTGACCTTGGGCATTTTGCTGTCATTTTACCTCCACGTGGGGAAAGGTCACAGCGACTTCAATGGTGCCTGGTGCCAGCCTGGGAGGGACACAAAAACTGACGCTCTTGGGTCCTGCACCCAAGACCTGACCCTTGTCCTCTGACCCCAAAGTGCGGGCATTCCCCCTGCCCAGTGGTGAGTGTCCCTGAAGGGCACCTGGAGATCCAGACAGAGCTGACACTCCAGCAGCGTTCATTCGTCCATTCTGCAAACGTCCGTGGTGCCATCTGTGTGCACTCGCACCCAGTCTCCTGGTCAGCCCTGAACAAAACCGCAGCCCGGTCACGAGACCTACCTCAGACTGTGCGCGTGGTTGGCACATAAGTGCTGGGTAGAGTGCGGGCCCCGCTGGAAGTTAGCAGATGTCTGGGTCTCACTGAGAGGTAATACGTGGGCAAAGAAGCCAAAAGGGTGAGGGTGCCACAAGGAACCCCCAGGAAGAGGCCGGGAACGTGGCAGGGGTGATGGGGTGGGGTGATGTGGGCCCGGCTGTGGCAAGTTCTGAGTCAGAGGTGGGGGGGGGGGGGCGCTGCCAGGGACCAGGGACAGCGTGTCTCCACGTGCTGTGGGTGAGGCTGAGCCTACAGCCTTTGAGGGCAGTTGCAGGGGCCAGTCAAGATCACAGCACTGACCCAGGAGAGACCATGGCGGTCAGAGCAGGCAGTGACACAGGTCAGAAGGACCCCCAGGTCTGGGTGCACTAGGAAGGTCCAGCCAGCTCTCCTAGGGGCTGTGGCCGGAGAGGGTGCAAGGAGATGGGAGGGCCCCTAGTAGACATGGGGCAGGTCCAGACCGGTCTGTCATGGCTCTTGGACACGCTGTGGCAGGCGGGTAGTGCGTTTGGGAGCTGTTGGCATGACGACTCTTCGGTCTGGTGACTGGAGAGGGTGTGGGGGAGGGGGACAGAGACATGGACAGACTGGGGCCTGGCCAGATTAAAGGTGGGGACAGGAGCAGGGGTTCCTGGAAGCCAATGAAAGAAATGCTTCCAGATGGAGCTGCGGACCCATGGTGTCAGAAGGTCAAGGGCAGGAGGCTGAGGACAATGGCTGAGAACTCAGTGCTGGAAGCAGGGAGGAGGAGGCAGGAGGAGACCGGCCGGCAGGGCTCACTGCCCAGCGAAAGGCACGCAGCCACTGGGGGAAACACGTGTTAGGGCCGCGCTGAGGCAGCCTGGCAGCATCCCGGCCAGAACAGACCTGGATGACAGTGACAGAGGGTAACCGGTCAATGAATGGGAATGCGTGAGGTGTGGGGGGAGGGCAGGGGACCGCTTTTCCTTTCAGAAGAGCCACGGAGGAGAAAATTGCCAGCCACGACCACCAGTGAGCAAAGCCACAGCCTCCGCTGTGACCACTGCCAGGGGGGCACAGCCTGTCAGACCCCTGCACGGAGGGACTTTGTGCAGAAGGATGGGCCTGGAGCCTTCAAAGGGGGTCTCAGCAGTCAGGAAAAGGCCGAGGAATGTTCTGGACCAACTGAGACTAGGGGACACCACAGCTCAGTGCAGCATACGGTCCTGGGTCAGATCCTTTGGGAGGACAGCACTGGGACAACTGGTCAACAGGGTCTGAGACCAGCCTGGAGGGCATGGGGCAGGTGACGAGAATTCCCAGGCTCGGTGGCCGTGTGGTGCTTTGGTAGGGGTGGGGGTATCTTTGTTTGTAGGTCAGGGGTGAGGGGCATCCAGCCAGCAACTCACTCTCAAGTGTCCTAGAAGAAACTCCCAATACTTGCTATGGAGTGGGGCTCACCCAAATATACTTGCTATGGATTGGGGTGCGCCCAAGTCCGTGTGTTGAAGCCCTAACCTCTCAATGTGTTGGTATAGGGAGGGGGGTCTTTGGGAGGAGATCAGGTTAGATGAGGTCATGAGGGTGGGCCCCACGGTGAGATTAGTGTCCTTCTAAACAGAGGGCTCTTCCCTTTCTGCTTGCACACACCAAGAAAAGGCTGTGTGGCCACCGTGAGAAGGTGCTGTCTGCGAGCCCGGAAGGGGCCTCGCCAGGCACCATATCTCCTGGCACCTTGATATTAGACCTCACAGGCCCAGGAACTGTAGGAAACAAATGTCCATTGTCTAAGCTGCCCAGTTTGTGGTGATGCGTCACAGCAGCCCAAGAGGACTGAGACAGTATTGTACCTGCAACTTTTCTGTAAGTTTGAAATTATTTCAAAATAAAAAGGGAAAAACTGCCACAAAGGAAAGACTTAAGATAAAGCAAAATAAGGTCCCAAACAGGGCTGGGCCCTCCTCAGGCTTTAGTAGGCCCGTGCCAGGAAGGGGGCCTCGGGGAGTGAGGGCAGGAGGGAGGACCCCTGCTCTGGGAGATTCTGGAGGCCTGCGGTGGAGAGGAGCTGGGAACGGGGGTTCAGGGCTGCAGTCGCTGATACCATTGAAGAATTAGGACCAGGGGCATTGAAAAGCATGGAGTAAAGGCGCATAGAGGTGCAGGTGATGGGTGAGGAGGTGATGACAGGAGATGGAACACCAGGAAAGAGGGGACTTTGGGGGCTTGGGGGTCCCAGTACCACATGGGGGTGAGGCCGGGGGGGGGCTGGGAATCCCGTGTTTGGAAGAGGTTGGTTTGGGGGCTGTAGTGGTCTCAGGGCTGTGAGGCCTAGGAGGGCACCTGGTGCTTCCCCGGAACGAGGCAGAGGCCTGGAGATCTGGTCTGAGACACCCTCCCCCAGGGGGCCAAGTCTGCACTGGAGGCTTTCCCGCTGCTGCTCTAGACCCAGCTGTGTGGTGGAGAAATGAGGGTCTGCTCTGAGTGCAAGAGCTACAGGCCCTTTTCCAGAGGGTTCCTGCACAGCTGGGGGAATGCAGTGGAGTCCTGGGGTCCCTAGTCTGCTTTGTCCCCAAGTCTCAGGCTCTCTTTGCAGCCGGAAGATGGGAGCCCCTTTAGACCAGGCCTCGTTTCCTGAGTGCTCAGTGTGGGGCTGATGCCCACAGATTGTGGGTTCTCAGGAGCAACATGGCATTCATAAACCTCCAGCTTTGGCCAAGGCGGTGGGGGCGGGGGGTGAGGCCAAGCCACCTGTCTCCCTGGGAGATCGTGTGACCTCGGGCCTGTGGCCACGCCCTGTTTGTGCAGCGAACACAGATGCCCAGGTCGTATTCCACATCTGGGAAAAGTTCCCCCGGGGCCTCCAGGCTCCCGGTTTCTTCCTGAGAGGCCACTGAATCACTGGGCCTGGCCTCACCTAAACACCAGAACCTAGGCCAGGCCCAGCTGACGTAGGCCCCGCAGGGCAGAAGACGGCAGGTGGAGTTCAGGTTCCCAGCAGGATGAGTCCGGGGGCACCTGCTGCGGTCTGGAGCGGCTCGGTCCCGGCAGGGCAGGCTGGGGGTTACGGCTGGCAGGAAGATGCGCCCCCATCCCCGGGGCCCTGCTCGGCCAGCATTGTAGGCCCACGGACACAGGAGGAGCCAGGATTCAGGACTCCCCTGAGCCCCACTGAGCACCCCCCACCTGCCCACGAGCTCTGGCTTCACCTTGGCTGCCAGGGCCAGAAAAGGTAGAAGGAAGCCTCAGGTGGGGTCCAGCAGCCCCTCGGGCTGGCTCTGCCTGGGGCCCTCCATGCCTGAGGCCTGCAGAGCGCAACCTGAGGGTCCTGAAGCACCTCAGCACCTCGAGACCCCCAGGTGGACAGATCTCCTGCCGGGTAGGCAGTTCCTTGCAGTTGGCAGGGGAGAGGGGGTGGTCAAGAGCAAGCAGGTGTCTCCACGCAGCCCACAGGGGAGGGCAGGGCCCAGCTTCGCCTGTCAGTCACTCAGCAGCATGTGCTCTGCACTGACGCTGGGCACCCTGTCCCATCCTGGGCCTCATAGCTCTGGCCCCTGTCGTCTTCCTCAAAGACAACGGGGTGGTCAGGAATCTGCCCTGGCCACCTGCCGGTTATGACCAGGAAATATGGCTCTAGGTGACAGCGCCGGAGGTGGGGGCTGGGGGACCTCCTCGGCTGGTCAGCCGTCCCTGACAGTGCCTTGGCCTGGCCGGCCAAACCAGTGGGCAGTTGGAAACAAGGGCCAAGCAGAGAGGAAGGCCAGGGGTCAGCGGGGCTAGGGGTGGATTGGCTGAGGTCAGAGTGTGGCAGGGCTGAGCTGGCCTTCCCCCATAGCCTCTCCCCAGCCTTCTCCAGCAAAGGGGCTTTGAGGGGTCCTGGGCTGAGGGGCTGAGGAGACAGCGTGCAGACACTCCTTGTGACGCCAAGGTCCCAGGCCTGTGGTCAGTTCTTGTTGCTCAGGACAAAAGGGGGCACCCACCAGCTGCTCAGACCACAAGCCAGTCTTTGCTCAAGGCCTCTGGGAGTGCGGGGTACTCGGACCCACCCGCCCCGACTCCCCCGCCAGAGCCGGCAGGGAACACCTGCCCCCATCAGACCCTGAGTCTCTAGAGCTCCCTCTGGAGGCTGGAAGAGAGGAGGCCAAGAGGCCGGGCAGCAGAGAGGTCTGAGTGCCTGCTGGGTCTGCACCTCCATTTCCGTGGCTGCTTCAGCTGTACTGAGACTTCCCTGCCTGGCTCCCTCCCGGAAGCTCTGTTTCTGGCAGGTGCTGCCTGTGAACCCACTGAGCCCCCTGGAATGGTGACTGGGGGGAACTTATTCAGTGCCCACGGTTCCAAGGTTCCAGGCACAGCCTTGGAAGGGTCCTTGGCTCGGTCCCAGGGTTTTGGTCTGGAAGTACCCTTGTCCAGAACCTCTCGGCTCAGGATGTACTTGAGGACAGCACCAGGTGCCCCTGGGTCCCCGCCAGCGTGCCCCATCAGAGTCTGCTTTCTGACGCTGACCGCCGCAGATTCCCGTGCACAGGGAGTCAGAGAAGCCTGTGTCCTCAGCTTGACGCCTGAGACCGCCTGTCTCCCCAGATCCGTCCTCTCTCGGGCCTGCTCCTGGGGTCTGCCTCTCACACAGCCGCCCTTGGCTATCCAAGGCAAGGTCCGTCTCCTGAGCCCCCTCGATCTCTCAGGGGCTGGACCCAGCAGCCCTTCCCGACCTGGCCCCGAGCAGGCTCCAGGTACAGAGGCCGCCCAGTGATGGTCCCCACAGACCACACGTGGAGGTGACCGTGAAAGCACTGAGTGTCGGGTCAGAGTCCCAGGAACATTCAGCTCACGGTCGACCAGACTCAGGGTCCCCCAAGTTCCACACACCAAACCCAGCCTGACCGCAGGCAGGTGGGGGATGAAGGGACCTTGGCCACAGCCCTACCTCATGGCCCCAGCCAAGATTTAGTGGCAGCCTCAGACCCGGAGCCCCCTACCCCCACCCCCGCTCCATTCTGAGTACTGTCCCGCCTTAGGGCCCAGGGCTCGTTTCTGGCAAACACTCCCGTCCCCGTCTCAATCTCCTCACCTTCCCCTGACACCTCACCCATAGCAAACTGCTTCGGTCCCAGGCCACAGATAGGACACCTGCCAAGGTCACTGGCAGGAATCTTCAAAATATATTTAAATAAACTTTTTATTTCCAACATTTTCAGACATACAGAGAAGTCGCAAAGACGGTGCCAGGCTCCTACACCCAGCTCCCCCCGTCGTTAGCAGTTTCCACCTAGTACGAATCATCGGTCACAGCGAACCGATATTGATAATGTTATCTGAAGTCCACGCTTCATTCAGATTTCCTTAGTTTCTCCGAAATATGATCCTTCTGTCCCAGGATCCCGTTCAGGATCTTACTTGACGTTTCGTTGTCACATTTCCTTAGGTCCCTCTGGGTTGTGACAGTTCCTCCTTGTTTTTGTTGACCTTGACAGTTCTGAGAAGTGCCGGCGATGTGTCTCTGGAAGCCGCGTTGATGTTCTTCTCGTGGCTAGACTGGGGCGTGGCTTTGGGGGAGGCCCACGGAGGTGCAGTGCCCTCCTCACCATGTCACGTCAGGGAGGCCTGTTGGCCCTGTGACTCATCACTCAACTGCAGTTTTGCCACCAGTGGGACATTTTTTCTTGTCTTGTACTTTAATTTTAATGATCTTTGAGTTCAGTTGCTCATTGTTATTATCGCTGTCGTGTGAGTGTAAATTTAGATTGACCCACATTTAACACCTCAAACCTTCTCCCTGGAATCATTCTCCTGCTGATGTGTATGCTTTGTGGTGCTTTTATAGAAGGCTGTTGGTGGCAAATTTTCCCAGTTCTTCTTTCTTGACTTTTGTCTGTTGTGCCGTATTCCATCTTTGTTCTGAGGAAAGACATTCTGGTTTGTTGTTACTTTGCGTTCTTTTTCCACTGTCCTCTGTTTCCATCAGTGCTGTCCAGACATCAGCAGTCACCCCCACTCTTGACCAGTCTTGTTTTTCTCTGGCTGCTTTTAATGTTTTGTCCTTAGTTTTCTGGAGGGTTCACTTGGATGGCAAGGTATGGGTTTCTGTTTATTTATCCTACGGGGGATTCACTGGGCTTCCTGAATCCGTATTTTGATGTCTTTCAACAGTTCTTGAAAATTTTCAGATACTTTCCTTTCAAACATTAATGTCTTCCATTCTCTTCTCTTTCAATTCTGTGTGTTTTATACAAACCCTTATATCTTACCCTCCCTTCTGTAGTTTTCATGTCTTTTTTTTTTTTTCCATTTTTAGCCTCCATTCTGGACAATTTCTTCTTACCTATCTTCCATTCCCCAATTTTCTTTTCAGCTACTTTTTTTTAAATAAAGATTTTAAAAAGATGGGGCACCTCAGTGGCTCAGTCAGTTGGGCGTCTAACTTTGGCTCAGGTCATGATCTCACAGTTCGGGAGTTCGAGCCTTGTGTTGGGCTCTGTGCTGACAGCTCAGAGCCTGGAGGCTGGTTCCAATTCTGTGTCTCCCTCTCTCTCTGCCCCTCTCCCACTCGTGCTCTCTCTCTCTCTCTCTCAAAAATAAATGTTAAAAATTTTTAAAGATTTTATTTATTTTTTGAAGATTTTATTTTTAAGTAATCTATACACCCAATGTGGGCCTTGAACTCATGACCCCAAGATCAAGAGCCACATGCTCCAACAACTGATCCAGCCAGGTGTCCCTTCTTTTCATCTACTTTTAACCCGATGTTAAGCCTATCCATAGAGTTTCAAATTGTAGTTACTACATGTTTTCATTTCTAAGGGTTCATTTGCTTTTTTTAAATCTACTCTATAATTATTATAAGTTCCAGCTGCTTGCAGATATTAAACTTGTTATCTTTTTCTTTTTCAACACAGTAATTTTTTCTCAGTCTGTGTCTGATAATTTCCAAATCTGAGGTCCTTGCAAGTCTTTCTGATCTCTGTTGTTTCTACTGGTTCTTGTTCACGGTATCTTATATTCTAGCATGCCTGGTTATCTTTGACTGTGTGCTAGTCATTGTACTTGAAAATTTGTTTTCCTTCTGCCAACCACCAGGGCCCTGCCTAGTCTGGGACCACCTTGACTTGAGAAAGATCCCTGCAGCTTGAACTGAGCCGCACTTACACCTCATTTTCAATGGAAACCTTGGGGCTCCCAGCTCTCTGCAGGGAAGGTGTCCTGTTAGACCCACCTCTGCACTTCGTGGGCACCCTGAACTTTCATTTATGTCCCCCAGCTCCCCAAGACTGTTAGAACAATAACTCTCATCTGACCCAACAGGACAGTGGGCTTTGTGTGCATTTGCCTCTCAAGGCCACGATTTTCCTTGGTTGCAGCCTGATATGCCCTTTACCGGTTCCATGGCTCACCAAAGCTTTCGCAAGATAGCTTAGTGTTTTGGTTTTCCGCGCGCAGGTTTGGCCTAAGAGCCTCCGCCTTCCACTATTGCTGAGAGGCAACAGCCACCGTACTGGCCACATTCTCCTTCATGGGGCTCTCTCGCCCTTGACTTTGGGGCTCCTCACTCTCCTTCTTGCTCCTCTGTCTCCACTGTGAGTCCATCACCTACTTCCCAACCAGGAATCCTGGGACTCCTCCCAGCACAGTGGACCCTGACTGTGGCCTCCATTCCCACCATCAGTAGGAGATAGCAGGTGTGTCTCCTGCCTGGGTTCTCTGCCGACTTCCAACAGCCAGTGTGGAATCTCCACTTGGAAAATTCCCACCCCAATTCCACCTGCCTAATCAGAACCAGCACATGTCTGAGCTGAAACCACAGGACACCGGGGAATAGTGTTCTGAGTCCTCCCCAAACTCCAGATGTTGGGGTGCCAAGGGCTCTGTCCTCGGGCCCCTGGTCTCTACCTGCATCTGCGCCCCTCCCATGGCACTAGCACCCTGACGCACTGCCTCCCAGAGATGGGGAGACTCAGAATGCCTTGGGCTCTGGTGACCCAGTGGCACAGAGGTGCTGAGAACACAGTGACCAGCTGCCAACAGGCCAAGTCAAGGAGGTCTGAGGGCTGCCCGAGGGACTTGACGTCCTAAAGGCCTCTAGGGACCTCAGTGCCAGTGGCTGTGGAAGACAAGGATGGGTTCTTGATGAGCACCAAAGAAGAAGGAAATGGACAACGAGGATCAGGCAAATAGTTACCTAGCAGGAGGCTGTGTGAAAGAACAACGAACACAGGTTTTCAGACTTCTGGCCTAGTGTTATCTGGATGGCATGACCGAGTGTGGTCCCTGCAAAGACAGGCTCAGGGACAACACAGGTGCTTTCAGGGTCTCGGGCAGAAGGGGCCAAGGTCAAGACTGAGCCAGACTACAGGAGTATGCATCAGAGTTGGGAGGGCCTGAGGGTGCTGAGGGTGTCGCTGCCAGGCCCTGCCGGGACATTGGGGCCTGAAATCATTGTCCAAGGCAGGCAAGTGGGGGAAGGGGTGACCAGGACTTATCCAGGAGATTTGGAGAGAGGGGTCCCCAGTGCAGAGCTAACTTAACCCGATCTGTGGGCAGGTCTGAGGCCTCATGTGATGACCAGGCCTCCATCTGGGCTAGGCAGGGCTAGAGTGGTGCCTTGAGGTAAGAGAGGGGTTTTCCGGCTGTAGCCTCTGTGCTCTGAGCTTGGAGTGGCGAGCAGGTCCCTGGGTCCTTGTCTCAGGTGAGAAGAGCCAGGGCTTGAAGGGGTGGAAATCGATCAAAAGGTGGGTGAAGAAGGACCCCCTCGGTGCAGCATCTAATCACGGCAGGGCCTACCTGCTTGTGCCAGGCTGTGCTGCCCGGTCAGCACAGCAGGAGAGAGCACCTAAGCCAGAGGCCTTCCCGCTGTGGGGGGGAAGGTGCCTCTGCTGCATCGGCTAGCTCAGAGTGGGAGGGGGGTGGCGAGGTTGCTGGGAATGATACCACTGGGAAGTCCTGAGGAGGCAGAGCCAGTGCCCTGTGGGGGAGCCCTTGTCCTGCGCAGAACCGCCAAGTCTGAGCCCTGAACATAAGGGTCTGGCTCTGCTGAGTCTGTGACTTGACCTTTTTCCCAGTTTCTAGGGCAGTGCTGAGGGGGCCCCTCCCCCATCCAGATCCACACCCCTGAGAGAGAGAGAGAGAGAGAGAGGTGACTAGCAGTGTTTGCCCCCTCCCCTCCCATGAGGGGCATTGACCCCAGGGACAGCTGCCCAAGAGGAGCACGTGTGGGCTGGCAGGGCCCCCCCAGAGTCCAGCCACACCTGTCCCAGGTGTTTGCTGTGACGTGGCCAGAAGGTGAGTCAGACAGAGGAGCCTGGGGCTTCAGGAAGACCCCAGCCTGTGCAGAGAAACAGGTGCCCGGTGCCAGCCAGAGGTGCAGGGACCTGCAGAGGCGTCTCTGAGCTCGGGTCCCCTCAGAACCCAGAGCTGGCCAAGTGCTAGGAGAGTCCCCCCGCCCCGAGTCCGAGGCTCTGGAGGCTCCGGGGCCCTCCCCCTGCCCCAGCACAGCCCCAGCCGGCTGGCAATCCCCTGGCACGGAGGTGGGAGCCGCCATCAGCCTGGTTTCCAGGCCAAAGTCAGCCTCGGTCGGGTGCGGAGACCCTGAGGCCATCTGTGGCTGGCTGCCATACAGGAAGTAGCCAGGAGCCACAGCACAATGGCCCTTTGTCCTGCTGCCTCACCCAGGCAGGCCTTGCCCGCAGCCAGGGCTGGGGGGCTGGAGGCTGGGCCCCCTCAGGCCAGCTCTGCCACCAGCCAGACTGTGTCCCCAAGCATGAGGTGGCCTTTATCACCCTCCCAGGTCAGGCCTCCCTGTCCCTAGAGAACCTGTCTCTCCTGTCCCACCCTGTTCCTGCTGCCATGGCAACGTCCGCACCCAGCAGGTGGGCCGGGCCAGAACCTTTGTCTGGCAGCCACCGGTGTCTCCGTCTCCATCTCCGGTGATCCTGGCACACACTGCAGCTGCCGCCCTTCAGGCCAGGACGACCCGGGCCCGTTGTGCCTGGTAGGGCGGCCCCAGGCTGATCGTTCAGGGCTCAGGCACCAGCGGGCAGGGCCACTGTGGCTCTCCCCTTGGAGGAGGCCAGAGGCTCCAGGTCCTGCCCCACTGCCCCCCACCACGTCCACATACATCCTTGAGGGGTGGGGGCACGCTGTCCCAGAGAGACCTGTGGGGGGCAAGTGTCCCAGGCCTACCCTTCCAGTGCCCCTGCCCTGGGCAGGAGCTGGGATCTTGCTGCCACCAAGAACTGGTGGCCGTGCACGGCTGCTTGGTCAGGAGTGACTGCCCCAGGCTCGGGGTCTTGAAGCCGGCCATCGGCAGAGTTCAGATGGGCCTGAGAGTCCACAGGGCCCAGCCTCGTCGTCAGGGGCTGCCTGTGACAACTACAGGAGCACAGGAACGTCCCAACTGACCACTTGTCTGAAGCCGAGAGGTGTGACGTGTGGGAGCCCGGCCTGTGCGCCGAGCCCTCCTGGGCCCCTTTGCCAGCACAAGGGAGCTGATGGTGCAGGTTCCACAGCGTGACTTTGGGTCATTTTTACTCTCTTTGGGACCCAAGCAGAGCAGGACAAGGAGAACGGTGAGTGTCACCGTCGGGTCAGAGACCAGGTGCTTAGCCAGACCAGAACCTTCTTCTTCAAAGTGACAGCCAGCGGGGACGGTCAATATAGGTTTCGTTGGCCGGGAGCCGGCTGGCCGTGCGGCATAGCAACCCACAGCCCACTGCCCACCCGCCCACTCTGGACCCACCTGCGCTCGGCTTAGGGAGCTGGCCTCCACTCAGGAAAAGCCCAGCTCTTCCCTGGCCTTTCCGCTCCCGGGCTAGGAGCATCCCTCAGCGACACGGCTTCGGCCAGCGCGGGCAGCCTCTCAGCGGGACAGCAAGCTTGCTGCGCCCTCGTCCAGAGCGGGACTGGAGCGTGTGCAGAGGGCTCTTGCCCCGGGCCAGTCACGGCGCCGGCGGGCTGCTCTGGCAGCTCCCAGGACAGGCTCTTCACTCAACCTCCTGCAGAAAACTGTGTGGTCCCTTGTGAGTCAGAGTTCACTGCGATCCAGGTGTCTCTGAGCGTGTGTGAGCGCTGGAATCAATGGCAAAGTCCGGGGTCCTCCTCGCCCTGCTGGCAATAGGATCAGGGTCATCAGACCAGGCCAGGTGTCGCTGCAGTAGCCACAAAGGCGAAAGACGGCCGCCACTTGGGCCCGCGACTTGGCGGGGGTTCACTTCTGCCTCACTCCAGGTGCCCTCCGCCCCGCAACGCTCTTCAGGGGACTGTCCCCCTCCCCGGCTCCAGGGGGCTCCTTCCCTGACGTCCCAGACACCAAACCTGAGTGGGGCCTCATCCAGCCGCCCTCGTCCTCCTGGGAGCTTCTGAAGTCTGGCCACGCCATGCCCGTGAGCCTTGACCCCAACATCTCTGGGCAGAGCCAGGTGGCTCCTACGCACAGAGGCATCAAGCTGTCCTGCAGCCAGCGGACGGGTAGCGTGTGGAGGACAGGGCGTGAGCCTGAGAAGGGGGTCAGCGGCGAGCAGCCCCTCCTCCCCTCCAACAGCAAATGCCTCTGGGTTCGTTAGGGGGCGACGCCTCGGTCTCCCCCAAGACACGGATGCCACTGGCAAGTGCATCCTGACCCCAGCCCCACACAAGCAGACGCCCTGAGCGGGCATCGGGGGCATGGGGGTCCTCACAGTCCTGAACTGAAGGAGGGGTGTGCCTGGTGGGTCACCCTAGTCAGCACTGCCCTAGGGGCTGGAGGTTAGAGGGTCAGAGGTCACTGATGCCTCCAGATGCCGCGCCGGGGGCCAGGGGGACCGGACCAGCTCCTGGCTGTCCCGTCGGGAGGTGTGAGGGAGAAGCCTGCAGGTTCAGATACCCCCATCACCAGCACAGCTCTTTTGGGGCAGAAGGCCAGGCTGAGCTTGGCTGGGGAGTGGACTAGGGTGGACAGTGGACTCGGAACCCCACCCCAAGGGATTTCGGATTGCTCCACTGGGACCCTCTGCGTGGCGGGGACAGGAGGCCAGCAGGGTGGCATCGCAGGGACAGCACCCTCTGGAGCCCTCTGTGGCAGCCACTCTCCTGGCCACGTCCACCCCTGGAGGACAGCCTCTGGGTCTAAAGACCAGAGCCTGGACAGAAAGACAAGGCCCCGCAAAGCCCAGTCCCTGGGCTGAAGCACACCCGGGAGCCGACAGCCCGGGGACGGGCCCTTTGTGATCGGGGCTTGCAGGGGAGTTGCCAGAGTTCGCTCTGGAAAACAGCTGGGTCCTTTGGGATCCCCACTGGTGGGGCTAATCACGTGTGGGGCTGCGTGTCCTTGCGGGACCTTCCGCGGGGAGTACCCTCCACCCGCCTCCCCAAACGGGGCTGGGGCCCTGCTCCTCCCCACCCTGCGGCCGTGGCCCCAGACCCTCGCAAACTCCAATGTGCAGTCTTGCATCCCTTAGCCTCGGGGTCCCAAAATTGGGGCTTACAGGCGTTGCCACGACCTCAGCCCCCAGACCAGCCCCCCGCCCTCCAGAGGGGCTCCTCTTCTCGACACCAGCATGTGAGTCTATGTGACCCACGCCCACCCCGTGCTGTGGCCTCCTGCCCTAGGGTTGTTGCTGGGGGCACCCAAGGAAGGCATCCTGAGAGATTCAGGCAGACGGGACCCCGCCGTTGCTGCCGCGGCTTGGGGCCGGGGGCCCAGAGCTGAGAGGGGCAGGTCCAGGCTCGGCCCTCTGTTAATGGGAGATGCGGCCGTTGCCAGGGCCACCCCTGGGGCAGAGCAGAGGGTGCGGCGTGTGACCTCACTCGCCTCCCCGGGCTCGTCGGCAAGGCGGTGCCCAGGGGCCAGGACAGTAGCTGCTGCCCTGGGCCTCCCAGCTGCCTGCGCACTTCACTGCAGCCCCTACAGAAGCTCTCCTCCCTGGTTTTTGTTCAAGCTGGGCCCCGGCGGGCGGGCAGGCGGGTGAGCTGGGCGAGGTGGGGGGGCAGGAATGTGTGCGGGGGCCTGCCGCCCGCCCAGCTGCTGCGTCACGTCGCTGCCTCCCTCCTGGCCTATGGGAGCCCGGGGGACACACCTGTTGGCGGCCAGGAGCAGAGATTGGTCGGCAGGGAGCAGGCACCTGCATGGGGCGGGGTGAGGCCCTACATGTAAGGCGAGCCCGGGGCCACCGTCTCTTCCCTGCCCTGCCCTTCACAGCTGCAGAAGGACCCGGCCACAGCCTCCATTGTTCCCCGTCGCTCTCAAAACTTTCCCGAAAGACCAGGCCATCTGTCCACCTGCACACGTGTGAACTTAAGTCTTTCCTTTGTGAGGAGCCTCAGCTGAGGGAGGCAGGAAGCTGGTTTTTTCCAGGAGGCGGGCAGTGTTCACTGGCCTCCTAAGCTGCTCCAAGGTTGGATCCCGGTTGGGGTCAGGCTGGGCACCCAGGCCGCTCACCACAGGCTCAGAGGTATTTGGGGTGACTATGCCAAAGCTTCTCTGATGTCTGTCCTGAGGCCTGGGGAGGCGGGGGGGGCCCTGGGCGCAGGGACAGTGCCGGACATGCTGGTCTAGCCGCCAGGCTGGGGTCGGAGCGGCCTCCCACCCTCCTCCTCCAGGCGCAGAACCTGTTGGGGCAGGTAAGCGCAGGAGGTGGAGGCGGAGGAGTCTGAGGAGGCCGCCAGTGGGGAGAGGCCCTTGAGTGGCTGACCCGGAGAGGACACTCTGAGCGATGGTGGCTGATGGGCTCAGACCCGGGGAAGGGTAGTCCTTCCTCTCTGGGGAGGTGGGCCCCTCGGGCCGAGCACGCCGGGTGTTGGATTCAGAGCCATCTTGGGCTGGCCAGGGCCGCTCAGGGTCCGGCAGGCATGAGCACTGGGCAGTGGGTGTCTTCTAGCCCACGGCGGCGGGGGGGGGGGGGGGGGGGTTGCGCACGCAGCTCAGGGTCACCAACAGTAAGCGTTCCCGCCTTCCGCCTGGTGACAGGACCTTCTGGAAAGCTTGCAAATCGGCCACGGATGTGACAGTTCTTGAGGTACCTTATTCCCCCAGAGCCGGGCGTGGGGAAGAGGCACTTGGGGGCCTGGGCTCAAGGGCACCCACAGCCCCGGTCATGGGCTTCTGGAGTTTGCTCTTGAAGGGAAGGGCTTGGCTTTACCAGAGGCCACACTGGTGATGGTCGGAGCTCGGGGCCAGGGCCAGCCTGGCCTGGATTCAGACTCTTTCTCACCCGCCTGCGTCTGAGGCGCCAACAAAGCCGGAAGCACCTTGGAGAAGGTGTAGGCCGGCCCCCTGCCTGACACCATTACTCAGGGCAGGAAAGCGTTTCCAAAGGTTCTTCCCTAAATGCAAAGTAGCAACGATCACAGCACGCCAACACTCCGTTCTGGCAAAGTACGGCCCTCGCTACCTCGGCCGCGCACACCCAGCTCTGGACTTGCCGCGTGGCTCCCCGAGAGCAGCTTTTATAATCCAGATCGCTGGCTTTTTTAGACGGTCTTCAAGTTGAGGAGGTGATAACATTGATGTGACATAAAGCTAACTTTCTCTGAGGCATCATATAGGTTCCATTGTTCTGGATGAACAAAACTCGTAGGGCAGAGGAAAACGACGTTCTAATGAATCCAGTGGGGGCATGTTAGGCCTTCTTAGGCCGAGCATCTGGAAAAATAGGGCGGTTTTGTTTTGCTTTTTTCTAGTAACCCAGATGAGATGCTTACGAGTCAGAGCAGCTGGCAGCATGCCGAATTAGCCAGAATAAGTGCAGGTTTATGAAAGTGCAAAGCAAACGTAAAGCGGGGACACAGTCGACCGTGAATTTTCCGACATTTTGGTAATTTGCAAAGACCTCGTCCGCAAGACGGGTCGGTAAGAATGTCTTTGGTGAATCTGAGAGGAGGTAAACCGCCCAGAAGTCACCCCCGCTCCCGGGGCATCCGGTCTGTTCTCGGGCTCGGGCCAGCGTGGGCGCGGGGACATGGCGGGGAATGGCGGCCGGGAGGCCACTGGAGAGACGCCCTGCGTGCGGACAGGCCCGCTCGGCCGCCCCCACCCCGCCCCCACCCCGCGGCCTCTGGGCCCCGCTGGCCAGCGCGGTACACGGGGTTGGGTTTCAGCGCTTTGTTCTCCGTGCGGCCCTCGACGTTGATTAAGGCCCGTCAGGCAGGTTAACCGGCAAGTTAGTTTTTCACGCTGGGATCGCGTTCCCCGCCCACCCCACCCGTGCCTGTACAGGTGGGACCCGCCAAGGGCTGGGCAGGTGGGGCACTCGCTCTGCAAAGAGGAGTCTGGAGGGTGCTGCCCTGGGCCTCCCGATTCATTCCTTGATTTTCCCAAGCTAAGCCTGCTCAGAGTGGTGATGATTAACCAGACCCCACATCTGGGAACACAACGCTGGCTTCACTCCCTGCCAACAAGGGACCGAGAAAGCACCATTTAGTTGCTCTGAAACAGGGAAGGTTTATTTCCACTTTTCGTATCTGCCCGTAGGAACTGCCCCGGGGGGCAGGATGGGCACAGGGTGGGCGCAGGAGGGTCGGGGATCTTGACCTCACGCTGAGCTGCACTCAGAGGCCAAGGCCAGGTGCTGGTCTCTCTTTGTGGATTTACAGGTTCTGAGTTCAGGAAGAGTGTGGGATTGTGTCCTGGAACTTAGGAGGGGGCACTCTGCTGCCCACCGGCCTGCCCCAGCTCTGTCCATGTATCTCTGTGTCCGTGCACCTCTTCACCTCCTAGGTGACAGTGTCAGGGCTGATGAGCCGGTGGGCGGCAGACAGCTGGGGTGGCCTGTTCCCCTGGCTTGCCGCCAGGCCAGCTCTGGGCCCGTGGGGTCTCCAGGGCCTCGGGTGCTCCTCGGCCAAGGACACTAGGGACACCGGGCTCTGGCTCCAGAGGCCACACAGTGGGAGGCCGGTCTGTGCACAGCGGGCTGGCTACAAGGGAGGGACACCGGGCCCCCAGCCCCCACCGCCTTCCCCTGTAGCCTGGCAGCTGAGAGCAGAGCTGAAATTTAACTCAGCCCTGAAAGCACAGTTGAGACAGTTTCGCCTAGCTCAGAAAGAGGTAGAATTGCATCCCTAAAGCACACTGATTTTACAGGGTCTGTGGGACAGACCTGGAAAGGTGAGGTGTGGATCCGGAGCGGGGCAGGTGGTGACGGGGGCACAGGGCAAGAGGCTGACCGTGGGCTCCACCCTCTGAGCCTGGACACAGCCACCCGGAGGCTCCAGGCTCCTGTGAAGCCGCCTTCCCATGCAGAGGACAGGCTTCTCACCTGTCCCCCCAACGCCGGGCCTGTGTCACCGTCAGGTCCTCTGAGAAATGCTGGCTGTTCCTGAGGACAAATCTGGAGAACGAGGTGAACCTTGGCTAGGCAGGTGGACAGGCTTTGTTGTGGTCAGGCAGGTGGCCTGGGGAGAATCAGCATGGGCCCCACACCCCGTCTCTACAGCCTCTGTGGGTGGAAGGTGCCGGAAAACTTGAGAAGCTGCTCTGGCCCGCTCGCCAGGTCCAGGTGTCAGCCGTCACAGAGAAGGGACAAGAGGTTGGATGGGACCCCTCAGACTCCCCAGGGCAGGGGGCCAGGGTTCTCTCAGTTCCACTCAAGGCCCCAGGTGCGGACACAGAGCCGTCCTCTTCCTCGACCCCACTCTGAACTCTGAAGACTGGCCTGGCACGCACGGGCACGGGGTGGTGGTGGGGGTGCTCATCCTGCGTTCTGTACTTGGGCACAGGCTGGGCGGGGCTACCCCCTTGGTCCCTCCTCCAGGCCCAGCGCTGTCTCAGCCTCGGACCTCACGGCCGGCAGCAGC